>NW_026889862.1:12500-45000 GCF_033153115.1 Saccostrea echinata
GAACTTTCTGCATATTTTATCACCAAAAATATCGTTTTAAAGAATGTTTTACTGGGGTCGGAGAAAGAGAGATTCTTTTATTTTTTTTTCGAAGAATCCATATCTCTTAAGATCAGCCCGAATACACGTTTTACATGCAATATGGCATTTTATTGCAGCTGCTTCCACGGAGTAAAAAATGACTTGTGCTTGAAAAAAAAAATGATTTGTCATTTAGTGAACATGCAATCTCATGAAATTTAAATATTTGATTCTCGATTTGAATACGATTTTCGTGTATACTCACGCGTATTGATGTACACAGAGAAAGTTTGATTTATGAACTTAATAGTAGCTCAACTCAGTAGCTTATTGAAATATGCCTACTTAACAAGTCTGTATGAATTACACGTCAATAATATACATATTTGATATATAGTGTGTAAGTGTTTGAAAGTTGCCTTGTATTTCAAGTTTAAACGTTATCCAACAGAATTATTGCTGAACACCACTAATTCTGTATCAGATGTAGGTAATTTCGGGAGGGTTCACTCTTCATTAAGAAGCTCCAATGGATCGATTCCCTCTCTGGGAGCGTAATCTTTTGATTTGAACTTTGAAGCGACATTTCATATCAGCAAGTAGCCCTATAGAGCATACGGATAACATAAAAGTTTCTGAAGATATTTTTTAGGTTTGGGAGTCTGATGCACAAACACTACATATAATATGTCAAGATGACACTATTCTGACGTTTGAAATGAAGATACACTTAATTGTTCATTCACTTGTTAATAAAATTTGTTTAAATAACTGAGCCCATCCATGCCAAGAAAAGGTACGCATTCTAGCTGTAGAGCGATCTCAATAAAAGCCGACTTAGCGTTAATCTGTTATTTTCCCCCAGGGAGATGTGTGCGAGGCAATTAATTCATCAGTTTTGAGGGAGGGATCTTAAGTTTTACTGGGTTTAAATTAAAGCGAGAATACTAATTATTTAGAAGCCTTTGCACCTTTTCCCCAGTTTTTTTTTTTTTTTTTTTTGGGGGGGGGGGGGTTCCATCCAAATCAAATGCGGTTAAAAAAAGTAAAAGAAAAGGAAAAGAAAAGTTAAATTAATTATAGTAAACTAATTGTTCATTAAAAATTAGATGCCTTTCAAATTTTTAAGTATTTCCATATCAAAATATTTTTTTTCCTATAGTATAAATTAACATCGGGCACGATGAACTTGGTTGCGCCGTATTATGGTATCATACCGTCAATTGTAGTTCCATACATATAGAATTATTATTTTTTCTTTTGATTTTTTTTATTTCCTTCCAGTCTATTTTTACAAATTTGGTACCTGTGCCTGAGACATTTTACGTACTTTGTAAATAAATAAAGGTTTTTGACAGGAACTATTTTTTTTTCAGGGCATAGGAGGCTTCTTCTTGGGGGTAGAAGTTTATTTTTCTTTAACTAAGAAAACTGAAAACTTAGGATCCACCCCCTCAAATCTGCTGCCGTTAATTGTCTTGCCAGCGTTAGGGAAATATGGGTGATTTGCATCAATTACACTTTTATTGACCCCATTGCTGTGGAAAACTGGACGGGATTTCTTGGCATGTTTAGCAGAAATAAAACATGTTTGCATATGCATTAATATTTATAAAATATCCTGTTTACACTATAAACACAAAGTGCATGTTATGTATTATGCTAACATGTATCACACCCCATTTGATGTTTGTGCTTCTTCTACAGAAAAAGCAGATAAAATGAAACGAAACTCAATCTTCTTATTTATATATGGTTGGGCAGTATCAGGTACAGAGTCCCTGAACTCTCTGAATGACAAAATAAATTGTATTCATAATTGATAATTGACGAAAGTGAATAACAGATGTCATGAGTTGTTTTACAAATTGAGTCGAAGACTGCATTTTAAATAAACAATAGTTGTGTCACTCAAAATACCTACTTCTGGCCATATAATTATTATACCCCCGCTTGAAAAGCGGGGGGTATATAGTGATGGGGGTGTCAGGCCGTCAGTTTGTACGTCCCTCCATCCGTTACGCTTTGGGGTACCCATCTCTTATCCGCAACCCCTCTTATACCAATGAATGAAATTTAATGTGACTTTCACAGAATCTTTGTTACATATATAAAACCGTCATATACGGAATTACACAACAAATTTCTAAAAAGGTATAGATTTCATTGTGGAGAAAATGTAACGCTTATCCAAAAATGCAGCAGTTCTAAATACAATTTTTTTTATTTTAAAAAGGCTGTGGTCACACTTTTATAGGGTAATTTTAATTTTAATCTCTGAAGAGGAGAAAATCACCCTAAATTGGAGAAATCCGGAATGTTTGACGGTTTTTGAACACACGTAATTGGAGAAATATAGAATCTCCCATGCTTTGTGGTTGGATACGATTTTTATCCAACGAGTTGTGTGTTTTATCCCCGAGCCTTAGCAATTATTTTTATCACATGTTTTTTAATAACTATCAATATTTTAGATTGTTTTTATGTTATGAATCCACACTATGTACTTCATCATTTTCATGCAAAACCCATTGTGACGTCGCAGCAGTGGTATATGATAAAAATATCTAATGAGTGATATCCACGGGATAAAGTGGTAAAAATGTGATAAAAATTGTTTCCCATTTCATACACAGGTAAACCTTAACAATTTATATATACACAATCGATAAACTGTAAACGTGTGTTTAATTTTGCAAAACAAGGGCTGACAATTGTTACCATACAATTAGTATGAGGAAAAATCCTAAGAAACGTGTTTCATAAAAACAAAACAAAACTGCATTATGCATTATTGGAATATTTGATACTCTTCAATTATATAAATGTGACGGTGATGGTGCGGGGGTGGGGATGGGGGGGGGGTTAGATTTTTCTGACCAAGAATTCACAATGTTTTCAGTATAGAATTGATCAAGTATGATATGCATTTTCTCAATACCTTGGAACTTAATCATCAATTTCTACGGGAGAGAAGGGGAAAGGAGGTTGAAGAAGGCCGAATTTAAGATATTTATCTACCTAGCCTGTTGACCAGGCACCCTTATAATCTGAATTTAGCTCCAAGCATAAGCGTAATCACAGGGGAAGGGCAGATGAGGTTAGTGTCCTATCTTTTTTTTTAGAGGGGGCAATGGAATCTTTGTGCCCACACCTACACCTCGGGTAAAATTGTACAAAAAGAAGATATAGTAACATGTTTACTAGGAAATGCTCGTAGTAGGTTTCAAATTGTAAAAAAAAAAAAAAAAAAAAATGTTACTTTATTTGCTTCTCAAATATTTTACTCAGTTGACACCCCCACCACTTCCACTTAATGACTGTGTCTTTGGCAGGTTTGTAATGGAAAAATGATCTGAAAAAAGGATACATCGTACTCGTCCATTCCATTTTTTTTTTATGAGCTACATACCTTCAATTACAGAAACGCGTCACGAATAACATATTATAGACTTTTTTAAGCACCGTCAAATCACTAAATATAAGAGACAGAATTTCATGTAGGGAATACCCCTCTTTTCAAAACTTGTGTACAGACATGTGGAGTAAATTCATTGAATCTTGATTTTGGTAATCTTAGATTAATTTTATCATTATTTACCCAGTTCTGTTAAGGATTATAAGAATAATAACTTGATTTATAAACATTGATAGTAGTGTACTTCATATTTAAGTAAAAGTTACAGCAGCATAGAATATTTAAATAATAATATATAAATGGTGCCTGTTTTGGAGGGTAACAGTTGAAATTGAATGTTACCCTCCACAACAGGCACCATTTATTTTATTACACTGAATGTCTTATTGATTTAGGATGTCAACAAAAAAATTGTCGATCGTTTAGAAAACTTTCAAACTCCAATCTTCTATTTTTCTCAATAAGAAAGCTTCGAAAAAGATTTACCGACTTCTTTATTTTTTATTATTTTTTTTTTGTTTGATACTCGAAAAGTCCTTTATCATTTAAAGTTTGTTTCGTTCGCGTATGTTGTTTTCAAGTAAGCTACATCGGACGCAAGCTTTTATTGACGTCAAGTTTATTCGGCTTCTTTCAAACGCACAACTGACGTTTTGGGTATCTACGGCAAACCGTACGCGCATGATTTGCACGCATGTGACATTTTCGTAATGTTACCCGCTGTCAAGTGTGTTGCAAACGCTGAGGGTGACATTACGGATTGTTAAATGCGTCTAAACCAATCAGATTTTAGTGTTTAACAGGAAAGTATAATATACAGTTTGTTACATTTTCAACAGTGAAACACTGTAATATTTATTGAATGAGAGTGATATTTTTGGAACTCTCAAAAGAACGTTTTTATTTTCACATTGTGAAAATAATGTTGGTTTCACATAGTGAAAAAAAAAAAAAAAAACAACCGAACGCGCCACGTACATGTAATACAAATGGGAACTTATGGGAAACGATCCCGGATTCTTAAGAGAAGGTTTATAGACCACGAAAAAGGTAAAAAAAAATTATGTAGTTAAAAAGAATTAACTGTGTCTCACGGTCTGCATTTCCTTTCCGATATTATTGAAAATCTTGAACTTTTATTTTCCGGTGTTCTATACTTTTCATATTTGGCCATAAAATTAAACTGGAAACTTTACTCGATATAAAATATGTTCTTAATGAAAGGTCTTCTTTGACTTCTGTATTAATATTCCATGAAGAAATACATGTATATGTGTAGCTTATGTGATTTAGGTCTGGGATGGCCGTTCTTTTGTTTGTCTATTTTTCTGTAAATACATTTTCGAAGTGCTACATTTTCTACAGTTTTCGTCCAGTTTTAATATAGCTGCAGAACTGTAGCTCCGCGGAAAAAAATATTGACAGACCGGAGAGCTACAGTGCCACCCATTGAAAAAAAGTGTATATTTATTGCGCACAAAAAGTGCGCTTTTTCTCGATAAATTTCTCTGTGTTTTTCAAAGTGCCATCTCAAAATATTACTACCCGTGTGTACCTAACAAATTCTTTTACTATTTCCACAACAAAACATTCCTTATAGCCGGTGTAAATAGCCCTCCTGGGTCTTAAATATAAACCGTCGAAAATTTTGCCTATGTACACTGCCATTTTGGGCGGCAAGATAATGCGGTCCAACGCGCTTCGTGCAGATATCAAATATGAGAGTTGTTGACAGAAATCAAAGGAATATTTTAATATCGAGCTTTTCTGCAGTTGAGGTAAGAATTTGGAGAAATTTATCCAAAACTGAGTGCAACTTTTTGTGCGTAATAAATATACTGTTTTTTCTATGGGTGGCACTGTAGCTCTCTGGTCACCCATCACAATTTTTTTTTTCAGAGCAGCGAGCTACAGATCTGCAGCTAGTTTTAATAAAACTTGGAACATAAGTTAGTAGACTACATAAAGATAGAATTTATTAGGCGTATTATATGTACTAGGGATGTCATCGAGTATTCGAGTACTCGACTATTGTTCGGACATAAAGACTATCGACTAAATAATTTTTACTCGGTTACTGACGTTAAAAATTTGCTATTGTAATCTAAATTCATCTGTAAATCGATTTTTTCTTCGGTTGTTATCAAAGCTTAGACCCTTTGATTTGCGAACCAAATTACTTTCAACTAGAATGTTTACGTACTTAAATTCTAATTAAATAAATTCCATAGTGGAATTTGCTGTTTGCACAAAACTTGCATAATTAAGAATTATCACAGGCTTTTCTTAAATTTTGATGAAAAAAAACAGTCGAACTGTTCCGCTGTCAAGCGGATCAATAAATGAGTTGGAATTATAGACACGATTGATCGTTCAATTACTTATACATGTATTAGCATCTGGAGAAGAAATTACAAGCCATAGTTAGTATTTGATAAAGTGAACTTAAGGACAAGATATGCGGTAAAGATTTTAATTTTAATTGATATACAGAAGCATAAAGTATAGGTGTGACAGTGGCTTGATTTGCTATTGAGTGTACAAGCATTTTGACAAGGAATTACAGACTAAAGACCCCAGTTATTCGGCTAGGCTACCCAAGTAAAATTGACATCCCTAATATGTACATTTTTAAAGATACGTTTATATGTATATACATGTGAAGGAAAAAACTGTTATTATACTAAAATGTTTAAAGTAATTGTGTTGAAATAGAAACATGTTAATGACTTAGAACATACGCGGAAGTCTGATTTTGCCATCTATGAGATCTTACACGATGATCTGTATCTTGGGCCGAAACTGCAAGTATCCGAAAAAGCATAAGGATTGAAAATCTTTAAGCCAAAATTATGTGTTCTCATCTGCATCCCCCACTGTTTAAAATAATATCCTTACACATTTCAAATATTTCATAAAAAGTCAATGTTTGGTAAATTTTCAAGAAATGTTTTGATGCTTATGTAGTGTTGTAATGATAAACTAATATATCCTGATACAATGTACGTTTGGACCAAAGTCGGTACATATAACCGGTCAGTACGGCAATCCAGAAAATTCCTTTTTATTTGATACGGTTTATAAGTTAAAGCTGAACGCGATTCGTAAAGGGAAGAAATCTAGGTTTGTCCACCATATTACTTTGCATTTTCCGTTACCTGTACGGACCCAAAATAAGCCGTTAACTTGGTCACAGTTTAATGTAATCAGTTTTCACCGGTTACGTATTGTATTCTACATAGCTATTGTAAAACTCTAGGGTAGCGACAAAAGTAACTCCTTCCACGGCAGAAAACAAAGTTACCAAAGAAACTTACATCAGTTGCACAGGTCAGTGAAAAACAAACAAATACACGTGAACTGCAATAAAATGTTTGTTTGTTTGTATGTTGTTTAACGTCCCTCTCGAGAATTTTTCACTCATATGGAGACGCCACAATTTGCCAGTGAGAGCTGCGAATTTTGTCCTATACTCGGCACTCAGGGCCTTTGAGCAGTGAGGGATCTTTTTCGTGCCAGCACCTTCTGCGACACGGGACCTCGGTTTTTACGGTCTCATCCGAAGGACCGGTCTCCACGTCCCACAGTGGGATTCGAACCCGAGACGTAAGGATCAACTCCTTACTCCGCGACTCTAGACCAGACGCTCTAACCACTGCGCCATGCGGTCGACGCAATAAAATGTAAACAAAGGTAATGTAAGATAACCAACAGGAACACTTGTCATACATTCCACGCAGGTACCCCTGACAAGAAAACAATCAGGTATAACAAATGCGAAAAGTATACCCCGTTGCTTATATCGGAGATAGGAAAACTAATATGGCGTATGCATTTTTACGAGTTGTGCTTTGCATTTAAAAGCAATAAACGCAGTCTTTTTTGTTTGTTTAAACGCATTAATTACTGCGATTAAGGAGATGGATCATGTTACAAAAAGCATTAAAAATACCCAGTAGTATATTTTTTTATACAACACATAGAGCTTCATTAAAAATGGAAAACGTATTTTTAAGTCCGTTGGATGGGACATTAAATGGTGCCCCGTGTCAAGGATTACAACAAGATCGTTTCTCTGGATTTCGAAAAAGAGTAGGCTCATCGGGGGCAGCCAGAGAAACCAAAACTTTCAAAAACTGATCATTTAAACAGAATAATCGGCGTTAAACATTAAACAAGCAGTCAATCATTTCAGAATATAAAGATTTTGCTGAATTTCAGCAGAATGGTTATAATTATATTAAAAAAAATTAAATGTGGGGGTTTATGTAATTTTTTTTTCTTTTTTCATAGATATTATTAAATGGTGTCAATTTTTAGCATAAAGTGAGGCTATTATTTTATCTGGACTTTCACAATAAATTTGCTATATTTTTCACAAGATGATAATAAAATTCATGGCAGTTAATTTGATGAATAATTTGGGACCAAGATAAAACATTTCACTGCACAGAATAACTCTGTGTGCAACTTGCATGGAAAAATAGGAATTCAAACTTAACAGTGGTGTAAATTCTTTGAAAAAGAAAAATCTCATTTTTTTTCTGAAAAAAAAAAACTTCCGTCAGAAGATATATTTCCTCTCCTAATGCTTTTGGTATGGAATTTAATCTTGGAATTTTAATTGAATATAGTTTAATTGGCATTGTAGACTCAAAATTTATTGAAGGAACTAAAATAATATGCAGATTTTTTTAATAGACATCAAACCAAAAATATGCTCAAAATCTGAGGAGCGAACCTCTTTAAACGCAGTTTTCTCAGCGGGTCTCCGTTCAATCCCTTACTCCTAAAGTTATACCAAACCTTTTATAATTTTTGATATTTTTTTAACTTACAGAACAGATATGAAAAATGATATATATTTTTCAATATCAACATACATGTATCACGAATTTCTTTTTTTAATCTGTGTGTATCGATACCTATATCGTACAAAATAAAGTTGTATTCAAATTAGGTTGGTTTGTGAGGAAACAATAAAAGAGACATGGCCCGCCCCAAAATCCTCTCTCAGGATCAAATCTTAGAATCATCCTTCAATAATAATCCCCTAAATAATGACCATGATGACCAGTTATCAAAATTAACTTTATTGATTCTGTTCACAATGTACATGTCAGATATCACGCCGTTTGCATTGTCGGTTTATGATACAGAATACGATAGACGTGTTCGGTATAAAATTTATCACTTCTTTATTGAAAATGTCCTTCCATTGTCAAAATTCGAGTGTTGGTAAAATGGGTTGGTGCTGTCGGACCTGTACGGGCAAATTAAAACCCTGGTTGTAAAATATTCTTCGTTAATACTCAGTCAATTGAATTGAAATGGGTGGATTATGAAGGTCGATTATAATAAGAATATTTATTAAATGAGATGTTTAACTATTAGTAATTCTTATTGAATAATATCAAAGTTGTGTAAAATGGGAGTAAAATTTCTTGTCATATATTTGCTTTCAAATACATTTTGTTGAGTGTGTTCAGCAGATAATATTAGTCGGAATATTGCAGTTTTAAATTAGCCTTTTGATGTTTGTTGTGTCGGCATATATCCATCAAAATTCATACAATCTTTAAAATCTTCTTAAATACTGTACATTATGTAAAATTTTTCACAGGGTGCACCCCCTTCCTGTAAATTATTAGGACCAATGCACAGGCACTTGACGCTTTAAACCTTTCTCTTCAATGATAAGAATATCATCATATTATAATGATATTATGGTATGGGATGGACATTATGTGATGAATGAAGTGATTATACCGGTTTCTGGGTCACTGTATAAATGTATATATCGAATTGTGGGATAACTATATTCACTATACCTGTTTGTGGGTCACTGTGCATATGTATATATAAATATATTGTGGGATAAATAAAGTGATTATATGCCACTCTGAGGTTCACTATTTTTAAATATGCATAAAAACTATTGGATACGTAAGCATATATATAGATTAAATATATCTTGTTAAAAATCTCATAATATAAGGTTGATAAGCAGCTCTGTGTTGAAGAAATAAATAATACATTTTGGGATGGACATTATGTGATTAATTTAGCAATCATACCGGTTTGTGGGTCACTATATGTATATTACGAATTGTTGGATAAACAGGCGATTACATGAAATATATTGTGAATATCTAATAATATTAATTTGATAACTTGTATGTTGAATAAAGAACAAAATATGTTATGGATTGGCCATTAAGGGATTTAAACGCGATGATTATACTTGTTTTTGGTTAAATAATAATTACATTTAAAAGAAATTCTGAGATAAGGAGGCGTTTAGATAAAATATCTTGTTAAGAATCAAATAAATTCGGCTGATAAGTTGCATAATGAATAAATAATAAATACACTTTCGAGTTGGACATTATGGGATCAATGTATAGTGCATTCTAATACCTGTTTGTGGGTCACTATATACATGATTTACATGTATATGAGAAATTGTTTGAAAAGTAAGCGATTGCAAGAAAAGTGTAACATGCAAGAGTGTCATAATATAAGGCTAATTAGCTGTATATTGATATATAAAATATTAGTACGATACGATAAACATTACGGGATCAGTCTAATGAATGCACCAGTTTGTGGGTCACTACATGTATATGTAAGAAATTATTGGATAAGTATAGGTGTTATGCATGAAATAATATTTTTAATAATGTCATAATATTGAATAAATGAATAAAATATTATGAGATGGACATTACCAGGCTAAGGTAATGATTATACCTATTTTATTTCACTTTCTATGCGTATATAGCAACTGTGGGATATGTAGGCGCAGGGATAAAATATTTTGTTAAGAATTTCTAATATATGGCTGATAAGCTGTATGTTGAATAAATAAATTATGGTAATAGTAAATATATTATGGTAACGGACTGAATTATGGGATAGATGAAGTGATTATACCTGTTTGTGGGTCATTGTATATATAGATATGACGAATTGTGGGATAAATATATTGCACGTGATTATACCTGATTGTTGGTCACTGTATATAATGTATATAAAAATGTAGTGCTTGTAACAGTTTGTGGGTCACTGTATATATGTATAAATGAATTGGGGGATAAATATAGTGATTATACCTGTTTGTGGGTCACTGTATATATGTATATAATGAATTGTGGGATAAATATAGTGATTATACATGTTTGTGGGTCCCTGTATATATGTATATAATGAATTGTGGGATAAATATAGTGAATATACATGTTTGTGGGTCACTGTATATATATGTATATAATGAACTGTGGGATAAATATAGTGATTATACCTGGTTGTGGGTCACGATATAAATATGTCTATAATAAACTTTTGGATATGTAAGCATATACGTAAGATATTGTCTTTAAAATCTCATAATATAAGGTTGATAAGCTCTTTATTGTTTAAATAAATAATTCACGAATGGAAGGTCATTATGTTATAAACGTATAGTGATCATAGCTGTTTGTGGGTCACTATATATATACATGTATATAACGAATTGTGGGACAGGCGATTGCATAAAATATGTAGTGTAGAATCTCATAATATTAGTCTGCTATCCTATATGTTGAATCAATAAAAATACGTTACGGATTGGACATTATGGAATCAATGCAGTGATTATACCTGTATAATTACTTTCAAAAATAAGAATTCAATGCTTAAATGTGGTTCACTATATATATGTATATAAGAAAATCTGGAATAAGTAGGTGTATAGATAAAATATGCCGTTCAATATCTAACATTGCTTAATGAATAAATAAATTATAAATAATACATTGTGGGATGGACATTATTTGATTAATCATCTTTGTCACTATATATATGTGTATGTAAGAGATTGTGGGATATATATATATATATAGAGAGAGGATATCCCTAAAATATCTTGTTCAGAATCTCATAAATCGTATATCGCAGTGAGTCATTAATATGCAATATGACCCCAAAATACTTGAAAAGTAATAGTTAAATTTTATATTGAATCCCCCAAAACTGTTCTTAATGATTCATTCTATTTTGTGCATATGTAAATATACATATATATTATTTATATCAAATATTAATTCTTATGTCTTTCATTGTGAAATCCAGGACATGATATATATAGCATGTGATAATATTGTGGGTCATAATATTTATAAATAGAGCATTGTGCGATGTATATACTTTATCCCACAATGCTCTATATATATGAAAATAATGACCCACAATGATATACAACATTTTTAATCTTATCTCAAAAATTATATTATATATTATATAAGGACCATATATAACGCTTAAATCATGAATATGACATAGCTATTCAATGTAGAAATGCGAGATCCCACAAACCTGTTTAGAAGGTCGGTGCCCACAAACAACCTCATATACCTATATATATATATATATATATATATCTAAGCTATGGTTTTAAGTTTGTTTTTTTTTCAGTGAATTAGCCCTTAAATATCAAAAACTATCTTTCATTTGTTGATAGATAAAACAATTTTAACTACAAATACTCGAACATTTTCTGCAATTACTTTTTGAAGAAGAGAGATAAAGATCATTGATGAATATAAAATTGTTTTGTTACACTCCTGACAATAGTAAAATTTAAAATAAAAACCCCAAATTTCAAAGTTCTGTCAACACCAAGTTTAAAAACAATATGTTCCCTTTTAATGTCACAAAACTAACTAAAAATATTAAATAAACTGTAATTAGAAGTTTAAAGTATATTTCATAGGATACCAGTATATTACTTCGATCATTTGGAAAGCACTGTATGCAATCAAAAGTCATCCAGAAGTATTCTACTCTTCACTTTTTTAATTAATTCATAATTGATAATAGGTAATTCGAACATTTGTGTTGCACTCCTGAAAGAAGTCTTTTAAGAAGAATTGTGAAGCATAAATTACACAAGAATGTGTTTTGTTGTTTTAGTGAAGTAATCGAATTACTTGAATTTTATAATAATTTTCCGGTGTTTTTTATTCATTTTAATTCATCTAAAGAAGAGAAAGATTGCAGTGATTAAAACAGTCTATAAAAATATAATTTAATACAAAATTATTCGAATAGACCCTTATTCATCAAAGCATACCTAGAAGCAAGAAAAGGCTTATTTTACTATTGAATCTATCTTTAAAAATTGTTCCATCCCTGACCATAAAATATGAATCTGATACACAGACAGAAACTTTTATTGACAGAATTATTTGGTAAGATATGTACATTAAAAATTAAAACAATGATTTGTTAAGCTGTATATTTAACTTAACAAATACTTGTGAAAAACTTGGGGTTTTTTTCTTCCTTTTTTTTTTATAAAGTGGCCTTTGATATTCGTAATAAGAAGCAAATATGAAGTTGTTAGGACTTGTATACAGCTACTCTTATGTTTCCTGATCTTTACCTAGTTTCTCCTATGAGTTGTTTAGAATACATCTTTAATTTGTTTATCATGTTTTCAACAGACACTTGCTAGAAACTGTAATTAATTTACAATTTTTATCTTGGTTTTCTAGACCAATAAATTAAGAGGATATCGTGAACTAATTTCTGATATTCTGAACAAAAAGTTTTTAAAGATTCTTTTCCCCTAATGTTAATGATACCCATAACAAATGGTTATTTTAGATATGAATATGTTTATTTTTATCTTTATTTTTTTTTTCTATATTAGCCATATTTTAGCCATATTTTTTAGAGACTGTATTGTTTTTAAATTGAATTAGAAACAGTTAATCGATATTCCAAAAACCGATTTTCTTGACAAGCATTTGTCAAGACTTGTTTCTAATTTCTTTTCTAAATTGTTTTCCCTTGGCTCTTTAACAATCAATTGTAAAGAATAATTACCCTTATATTCTATTCTTAGAAATCAGTTGTTTTTAGACTTATTTTCTTTGCAAATAACTGATTAAACATATCAACTTAATTGTGAAATTCTTAACAAACAGTTGTTAAGACATTTGTCTTTCAGTTTTCTGAATTGACTTCCCTTTGTATTCTAACAACTGTTTGTTAAGACTTCTTCATGAAGCTATATTTAACAAGCAGTTGTTAGGGTTAAGACTTTTCGTGAAGCTATCTTAGATTCTAAACAAGCAGTTGTTAGGGTTTAGACTTATTGAGGAATCAGGAATCTTTTCTTTTTAAAGTTAAGACATTTTTCTTATGTTTCCTGAGTTGCCTAACCTTATTCCTCTAACAACTAGTTGTTAAGAATATTTCTTTAAACTTGTATGTGCTATTCTTCATTCATTTTCATTCATTGTCAATTTTTGTCCTGGTCTCTAACAAATTTTAAAAGGATTCCATGAACCTACTTCTAGCATCCTTAACAAGCAGTTGTAAAGACTTAATTCTGTTTGTCTTCCTTTGCATTTCTAACAACCAGTTGTTAAGAATATACCTTGTGAAATTCTTTTGGTATTCTTAACAAGCAGTTGTTAAGACTTTTTTCTGTTTGTCTTCCTTTCCATTTCTAACAACCAGTTGTTAAGAATATATCTTGTGAAATTCTTTTGGTATTCTTAACAAGCAGTTGTTAAGACTTTATTCCGTTTGACTTCCTTTCCATTTCTAACAACCAGTTGTTAAGAATATACCTTGTGAAATTCTTTTGGTATTTTTAACAAGCAGTTGTTAAGATTTTATTCTGTTTGTCTTCCTTTGCATTTCTAACAACCAGTTGTTAAGAATATATCTTGTGAAATTCTTTTGGTATTCTTAACAAGCAGTTGTTAAGACTTTATTCCGTTTGACTTCCTTTGCATTTCTAACAACCAGTTGTTAAGAATATATCTTGTGAAATTCTTTTGGTATTCTTAACAAGCAGTTGTTAAGACATTATTCCGTTTGACTTCCTTTCCATTCCTAACAACCAGTTGTTAAGAATATACCTTGTGAAATTCTTTTGGTATTCTTAACAAGCAGTTGTTAAGACTTTATTCTGTTTGTCTTCCTTTGCATTTCTAACAACCAGTTGTTAAGAATATATCTTGTGGAATTCTTTGGGTAGTCTTAACAAACAGTTGTTAAAACTTTGTATAAAAGTGTTACAGTTTTACTTAATTTTATTTAACAAGCAATTACTTAAGAATTCCTTCAGCTTATTTTTCGTGTTCTTAACAAACAGTTGTTAAGACATGCCAGATATATAATGGTTTCTTTAACAAGCATTTGGTAAGAATTGGAAAATAAAGTGTTTGAAGTATGCATAGATTTCAGTTGTCTTTTTTGTACTTAACAACCATACAGAGCTTTTGATCAAATGGAATTGATCAAGTTAAAATGGAAGGTGTTCTGATAAGAATTTCTTTAGTTGCCATTGGATCTTCCAGTGATTCACCATCACTTTGGCTTGGTTGCAGTGTGTATTTATTTATTTATTTATTTTACGATGCTTAGAAATCTCCACAAAATGATAAATATTTCGAAACATTAGCTTCATTTATGCACATACAATTTATTCAGTACACATTATATATAACTATAGGGATTTGATCTTATTAAAATGGATGAATAAGTTTTGCAAGTACATTATATACTTACAAACGAATTTCATTTCATAAAGGCCCCACTGCCAGGGGCGGATCCAGGATTTTTGTTCGAGGGGCGTTCGTCGGAGACGTGAGACAAGGAGTTTTTGATCCCTTCCTTCGCGGAATTACAGGGAAAATGAGGGGGAGAAAATGCCATGCAGATTTTGATTGTGAAAAGAAAACCAAATTTGAAGGTCTCATGGGAAAATTTGGCATACAAATACATTTGTATTTGAAAAAAAAAATTTAGAGACCCCCCCCCCTTTCACTTCACCTCTTCTCTTAGTCTGTCAAAGAACATATTGCTTTACAATTGACAATTCTTCCATCAATATCATAATTCTGACGCTGAAATCCTTATCTTTACTACATTATAATTTTAGTGTAAAACTAGTGTCAATATTTATGATTATAAATTATAAATTATATGCATCAAAACTCTCCAAATGGGTTTCATACTTTACTTCTTAACTCTCTCTCTCTCTCTCTCTCTGAACTTGAGGAAAGGGACAGTTAAAAAGGAATGTCATGTTGATCTGTAGAACAGCTGTAGAATGCGTTGCATCCCCTCCTTCAGTCCTTGCTCCTCTCTCTTTTCAAAAATAGAATATGCTGTCAACTTCTCAATGTAAACATTACCAGTGAGATATTGAAAATACTTAGTCTAGAGCTTGTGGAGCATAAGTAATTTTTTGGCTTTTCAAAATATCCCCCTCCCCAAATATACCCCCCTAATGGCTCTCAAGGAGAAAATGCTTTCCAATGACCATTCTAATATTTTAGGCATCAGTGACCATACCAAGCTTGGCGCGGTTTTGATCACGTGAACTGGTACTGATTCACTTCAAAGCAACTACTGGATTACACGGCGACTTGGACTACGATGGAGTTTTCCTGGATCATTCATCAACTGTAGAAAGTACTGTTTCTGCAGCAACAAAATTCGGCTGAGTTGTCAGGGAACTAAGGCAAATTTACCGTAAATATATTAGTCGGACATATCACTCCATTTCACACTGTTTCCTGTCGACTGATGATCAAGTCAGTGATCCATGAGCCGCAAAGCTTGAGAAATAATTAAGTTAGGTACATGTAATGTTAGTAACACGTATACATGTATAAAGTATTTCTATAGATGTTGTTGTCTTTGAGATTTTATGGTGTTCGAATTTCTTTATGTCTCTGATGGTGCTCACTGGGACATAGTTAAAAAGTTCAGAAAATAGTACCATAAGCATGATGAAGTCTGTGGTTTAAAGCAGTGAGTAAAGATGCAAGTACAAATAAAAATTTTGCCAGTGCAAGCTTTGGTGTATTTCACCCTGAATTGACCTACCAGTATTTCCATGGCTACAGTGGCCATTTTGAATATTGCATGCACAACTTCACTTGGTGATTAATATCAGGGGGCTTGCTAATAATGTATAAAAAAAAAATATTAAAAGAAAATTATAAAGTTATAATAAGACAACACAAGGGAGGAGTGCTTTGTCAAGGACAAGGAAGGGAAAATATCTTTGAGATACGTTTACTTTTATTTCTTTGCAGGGAGCTTAAAAGAAACAAAAAAAAAAAACAATTGCATCTATTCTACAACGTATTTCTTTAAATTTTTAAACAAGAACTGTAGTCTTGTTCAACCAGACGTTCGGCTGTCTCCGTAAATTCCGACGTCATGTGACGTCACAGTCTAGACTGAGTCTCGTGCGGTCAACGTTACAAGTGTAAGGTGTGTATATAAGTTTTTGACGGTACAGCTGCGCTCGCCCTAACGGCCACACCGTAAATCATATCAAATAAGTATGTACATTATTGATATGTAAAAAAAAAAAAAAAAAAAAAAAAAAAAGTAAAGGTATGCAGGCTCTGTAATGGTGTCTGCTCTACTCGCTTGTTTACATGGCTAGATCCTTGAAAATGACGCTGCATCTAGCGAACTTTGTGCACCGGACGTCTTGGAACATTGATTATTTATTATAAAAACCCTCATATCTTGCAAATAATTCCTAAAACATGATAATTTAACACTTTTTCAAACTTGAACATTCCCGGAACTAAGTGAAAATACTAAAGCCCGATTCAAAACGAGAAATTCCGGCCATTCCGACAGTTCTAAATTCTAAAGGCATTCCGAGAAAATTAAAAATAGTTCTGAATGAATATTTATTCATTTTCAGAAAAACAAATCTCAAATATTAAAATTGAATCAGAAACAAAGTAAATATTACAAAGAGTCATACACATATATCGCAAGCCCGTAGTAAGCGGGGGGGGGGGGGGGGCAGCCCCTATTTGTTGTTTTTTTTTTTTTTTTTTTTTAAAGTCGTTTTCTTTAGTTTTAATATATAAATATTCAGTAAGATGCTGCTCACCCCCAAACTTTAAATTTTTTGTTGCTGAAAGGTCAAATTCTAGAACTTGAAAATAAGTACCGAAAAATTAGAGAAAGGTTCGACTACCAACCCAATCCCCCCCCCCCCCCCAGTACACACACACACACACACACCCTCACACACACCCTCACACACACGAAATAGAGATTTCGAGTTTGGGCAGTATACGTTTTTTTAAATATTGATCATACTTGATTCGGGCTCGATTCTGAACGCCTTAGAAATAGTAAACACACGGGTAAGAACTGACAAAGATCGTGTATGCATTTATTTATTTAAGGTAATTATGAATTAATGCATCTTTGTCTGGGCCAGAGCCTCTAAAATATGGAACCCTTTTGCAAATTACACTTACAGTATATGTGCCTGTAAAACAAAGGTTAACATATCAATCGACTTGAGTTTATATTCTTTGTCACGTTGCCTGACTTATTGAAAGCTGGAATCATCGTATTCATGTATGGAATCGAAGCAGATTTTAATTTATTTTGTCAAAATCCTCGGTCTTTTCTCATGTTTACAGCAATAGAGGGCGTCTATTCATTCTTCCGATTTTATGCCCCCGTAATCGAAGATTCGGGGGCATATAATTTTTGCCCTGTCCGTCTGTCTGTCTGTCTGTCTGTCTATCTCTCTGTCTGCTTGTCTGTTTGTCCGCAAAGACTTTAACCTTGCCAATAACTTTTGATTGGTTGGAACTATGGCTTTCATACATCACATGTGTATTTTTTGTGACAAAACTTTTCTTTTGGGTACCATAAAATTTGACCTTTTGACCTTGACCTTGGAGTTTGACCCACTTTTGAAATATTTTTTTCAGACTTTAACCTTGGCCATAACTTTTGAATAGTTGCTGCTAGGGCTTTTACCTAAAATATTTTGACAATGCAAAATTTTGTCACAAAATGTGACGCCATAAAAAATAATATAAAAGTTTTTAATAATAATAATATTTGCTAAATAGTAGTTTTAAGATTAATTTTTAAAATTTTCTTAAGACAAAAAGATAAATACAAACAAATGTGCTTGTAAAATATTAATGACCCTCATGGTAGTTAATGGCCAAATGAAAGTTTTTCAGAGGTAGGTCAAACTCCAAGGTCATGAGGTCAAAAACAAGGTGCCAAAGAAAGGTCTTTCCAAAAGAATTCCACCTCTGAAATACCGAAACCCTAAAACCGAACGTTCAAAGTTAACTCTAAGAGGCCAATGTCAAAAGATCACTAATGTTGGTATCAAAAGAAAGATTTTGTTATAACTTATAAAGAAAATATGTGAAATATAAAAGCCCTAGATCCAACTGATCCAACTAAGAAGCTACTGCTAAGGTTAAAGCTTTTGAAAAGTAGGTTAAACTCCGAAGGTAAGGTTATGATGTCAAAAGTGATAGTTTCTAAAGAAAGGTCTTGTCAAAGGTAATCGCATGTGAAATATGAAAGTCCTAGCACCAATTCTTCATAAGTTGTTGCCAAGGTTATAGTTCGTTCAAGTTTATAAAAAAAAAGGTGAAACTCGTAGGTCAACGTCATGAGGTCAAATATGTTTGTACCCAAAGAAAGTTCTTATCAGAAGGAATACACATGTGAAATATGAAAACCATAGCTCCAACTGTTCAAAAGTTAAGGGCAAGTTTTTTCTTAAAGGCAGACAAACAGAAAAAGAGACAGACAGACTAAAAACTATATGCCCCTAATTCACTAACTACGGAAGCATAAAAAGCTTCAAAACTATTACTTTAATATTTCTCATCTGTCAGTAATGAAGGCTTAATTTTTGCGATTTATGACATTATGACTCTTCAGTTTCATTGAACAAAATTCGCATGGGCCATGCAAAAATTCTATTTTTTTTTTAATTTTCTCGCTTCGTGCGCCACCATGTCTTTTTATGAAGTCTTCTTAACATTACATACGTGTAGCATATGCGAGTTCTTTTAGCTTCATTTTCGTTAGATTTTTGCAACAGGTACTAATGATGATGCAGGCGTCACAAATTTTCTGAAACAGGGGTGCGGGGAAGGGTTTAGAAGCTAGATTATTCCCCTCTCAGAGTTGAAAAAATATAAATGGTACCATTTTTCTGGGTTCTGATGCAATGTTGTTGTTATTTCTTCACATTTCAGATCATCTAAATCATGTAGAGAATCAGGGTATATAATACCTACATGTATATAAACTATAATGCTTTCAGCTTTCATACAAGATCTTTCATGTAATGTACTTATTTCTCCTTTCATTTAATGGTTTTGGTATTTCAAGGACAAACTTCATAATAACAAATCATAAAATATTCTATATACTAATTCTCCTAATAATTTTAAAACCCAAATTTACTACATTGTACTAGCACATGTATTAACAGATGTAAGTCCAGATGCATGGTACTTAATAAAAATATTTTGAATCTCTACGGTTAATTCCGTCCTTTTTTAACGGGCGCTGCGTCGAAAGAAATGCTTTCGGAGCGTGACTTGCATAATTATTTTAAAAAATTATTCACCGTACGGTTCACAAAAACGAACCGTACCCTTCGCTTTGTGCACGGCACGGTACGCTTCTTGCACGGAACGGTTCGTTTTGTGAACGGAACGGTTCGTTTTGTGCATGGTACGGTACGCTTCTTGCACGGAAAGGTTCGTTCTGAGGTGTTTTAGCACGTTTTAGGGTCTTTGGAATACTATAGAAAACATAGCTACTATGTGCTTGTGCCCCCTCAAGAATAAAGTCTGCTGACCTTTTTTTTTTTTTTTTTTTTTTGTCAAGGAATTTTTGGTAGTTAATAGTGCCCCCCACCCCCAATTGAAATTAAAAATGTTTGGTTGTGTGGTTGTGCCCCCAAAACTGAGATTGCTTCCTACGGGCCTGATAGTTAACTAAGTGACTTAGCTATACTAAACTATAGTAATAACTGACATTTTTTCTTACTTTAGAAATAACTTTAAAACATTTTTTACTGTAGTAATCACTTTGACACTATAGTGATAACTTTGAAAAACTGTGATTAACTAGTTAGTGGTGAAAGGTACTTTATAAGACATATGGTAATACCTCTATTCATTTGGTGTGAAAAACTAAATGACATTTGCATACTGTGACTTACTTCTGTGCAATACCATTCCAAAAAAAAAAAAATATATATATATATATATATATAAAATGAAATGAAATGGATTTTACATAGAAAATATATCGCTTCGTATAGTTCCGTATAACATAGAAAAACACGAATGAGAGTGAGAAGCAAACCATTATACATTTCAGAAATATCTCATTGAAAAATAGGTTTCAAAAAGAATTTATACTAACAATAACATATCAAATAAAAAGTTAGAAGTACAAATAAAGTGTATATAATTCATCAACAGATATATTTGGTTAATTACAAAAAGAATTGTAAAACTGGATAATATCTTAGAATTTGTGATCCGACCTCTGGAATTTCCGAGGGTCCGTATTTTATTCCTGGTCACCGATTTGTATTGTTTTTAGTTTGTTTGTTTTTTTTAAGATTGATCACTGTTCGCTATCTTTACCTATTCATTTAGCAGATTCACATATCCTGTAAGTATTCTCATTATAAGAAAGTTAATCTTCGGAGATAATCCACACATATATACATGTGCCTCTTTATTTTCTGGAAGGCATTAAGCATGTTTGATGTATTGAACACAATTGCAAGATTGAAAAACCAATATCTTTAGTGAAATAAAAAAAATACAATCATTCAGAAGGATACATTGTCCTGAATATAAAATCCATATGAGATACCCAGTGACAAGCTTATTAAGACACTATTGAAGATGGACGAGATCGCCCGTCTTTTTCTTCTTGGATTAAGTCTCTATTTTCAAGGTATTTTTTTTTCAAAGCCTTTTATGATATGTCATGTATTATAAAATCCGCTTTCCTTTAATATATACGAGGGGTTATCAAAAAGTTCGTGGACTAGCGCCATAAGATTAAAACCGCTTTAGGTACATCAATGAATTTTTAAACATATAGTTAGCATCATCTTTTCTATCTATAGATCTAGAATAAACCAAAAATCATAAGTTTTATTTTTTAAATAAATTTTTAATGTTTTTGTAAGCAATGGTATGTCCAGGCGGCGCAACCTCAAATATGAGTTTTTTCTACCTGAGTGTAACTGAGAAAAACTCTTTTGATATGAGCATTTTGTCATAAAAAAAATCCTGTTATTTCAGACATGTAGTACGACACAATTGTTCTGTAAAATTTGCAATATTTACCCCATTCTGTACGTTCTATGAAATTTTATTGTAAATTTTATATGGAGTGTCCAAAAAATTAAGGCTCGAAAATGACGTCAAAAAAGGGGGAGGGGTTTCTTTTTCCAGCATTCTATAAAGTTTCGAACCTGGAAAAACTGGTATAGACCTATGGAATGTTAAAACGGGCAAAAGAGAAATAAAATGCATCCAGAGTAGTTGTTCTTAAATGCCCAAAAAGATTCAGAGAGATGAAAAATGCACAGTTCATGTCGATTTGTAGTCAAGGTGTTAAAAGTCAGTCACGTCGAAAAGTGACGTTGATCATGTGTGGTAGAATTTGAACATAAACAATATAATTTCTTTTTTATTTTAGAATAATTTGGAAAATTATCTACGTATCGAGCTAAAATTTTCAACATCTCTTAAACTTTTGTTGTTTTATGTTTCTTATAAATTTTGTAAGCACAGACTACATAGTATTAATTTTATCGCATCAGTCCATGAACTTTTTGATAACCCCTCGTATTTATTGTACATATCTAATTTACCTTTTAACCAAGGTGTAATATAATGTAATCGCTTATTTGTTAACTTTATTCCATTTCAGATAATTGCAATTTATTTAAAATTACGTATTCAAGGATTTAAAAGCGGCTTAATTTCCTATTAAGATATCTTACAATGTAATGCTTATGATGAATTTCAATTCAATTCATTTATTCAAAACACGCATACCCTTTGGCAATCGAAGCCATTGATTAGATAAACTGTGAAAACTTATCAAAACAAACGTATCTGTAAAACGTTAGATCAAGACTAATGGTAAAAAATGGTGACATGTTTTAGGATTCATTGAACAAAAAATCATTTGTTTTTTACTGATGTCATCGTTTTTCTGATCACTCATCTGAAATTTTTGCTCCCCCCCCCCCTAAAAAAGATAATTGAAATATACTGCAATATCAGCTTACTTTTCGGGAAAAAAATGACAAATATGGCATTTTAACCAAGATCTTTGTTGCTGTATGCTGTGTGTTGTAGCGAATATTAGAATTATGGAGCGTAACAAATATCTGATTTTAATTATAGTGCATTTTAACTTGACATTTTTATAAAGTTATTAAAGGCATTTTGTCGCCCGAGTGGCGCAGTGGTTAGAGCGTCTGCTCTAGAGTCGCTGAGTAAGGAGTTGATCCTTACGTCGCGGGTTCGAATCCCACTGAGGGACGCGGAGACCGGTCCTTCGGATGAGACCGTATAAATCGAGGTCCCGTGTCGCAGAACGTGCTGGCACGAAAAAGATCCCTCACTGCTCAATGGCATTGAGTGCCAAGCATAGGTCAAGATTTGTAGCCATCCATCGGCAAGTGAGTACAGTGTATATATGAGTGAAAAGTTCTCGAGAGGGAGTTAAACAATAAACAAATAAACAAATTAAAGTCATTTTTCCCATTGAGAGCTACCGCTTTTATCAGAGGGTCGATGAACTTGAGGATATTTTTTCCCGTAAATCCAATTATTATATCTCCACATCTTATCACTTAAAAGGTTTGTTTTAATTTTTGTACATTACAAATATGTTAATATAACTGTGCTGGTAGAGATGAAGGAGAGGTTCATTGTTTTCATCTTATTGTAACAATTAAACAAAAGGATCCGAACAAGCTCTGACAGCTAATTTCTAATAACTCAATTTCAATTTGATTTGAATAAAATCTTTGATCATCTCAAGAACTCGTTACTAGAGGGATTTCACGATAACACATTTGAAGTCAGGTAAAATTGAAGTTTTGAATGAATTTTCTAGAAACTTTATTGTTTTCAGAAAATTCTCAGGTTTTGAAGTTATTAATATATTGTTTATACTTAAATGCATTTGTCGCAACAGGCCTCCATACCCGTTACCATGCGGACAAAAATAATCAATTCTTCTGTAAATTCGACAAACCTCTTTCACTGCGGGTTGAAAGTTATTAAAAGCATTAATTTGTGCACATGTGTAAGAAAAAATTGAGATCCAGTCTTTCTTGAATACTACCGCAATCAGTGGTTGCTCTATGTTTAAATGTAACTTCCGTTTTGAAAAGTGTGTTCGCATTATTAAACGCATCGGCATAAAATTTAATAAAATTCATAACATGTAAGAGTACGTGCCAATTAGTGTCCATTTTTATACACACCATGACGTGCGCCATAAACTAGAGGTACTTGTGGACAGGACCCCCTCCCCCCCCCCCCCCCGAATATACCCCCGGGTCAAAAAATATTTTTATGTCTTTTTTTCATAAACTATTCTTCTAGTACACATTTACAATGTATTCCATATGAAAAATCCAAAAATAAAGCAGAATTAACGTTTTACTAAAAAATCATACCCGCGGTATTATAAAATAGAGAAGTAATTTCGCCCACTTTAAAATACCCCAAAAAGGTCGCACTGTAATTTTGCTTCATTTCCCGAACTTTTTCGTAGACCTCTGGCTTTTCCCTCAATTCTATAACACTCGGAACTCGAGAGTTACACGCTAGGTGTCGTTTTTGCATCACTTCCGTAATTTCTACTATGACGTTTACAAATCTTGTAGCGTTTTTGACGTTTGACGATGAAAACTCGGATTATTGTGGAATGTCTGGGCAATTAAATAGCACGATTAAAGACAAAAATATCTACCGAAACAAGATATAATGACACATTTTGGTGACATGTAGTAGGTATATGATATTTCAGGCCCGATATCCAAGAGGGGTCCAGTGTTAACAAATGGAAGTGACTTAATGATTATGAAGCAAAATTACAGTGCGACCTTTTTGGGGTATTTTAAAGTGGGCGAAATTACTTCTCTATTTTATAATACCGCGGGTATGATTTTTTCAGTAAAACGTTAATTCTGCGTTATTTTTTGGATTTTTCATATGGAATACATTGTAAATGTGTACTAGAAGAATAGTTTATGAAAAAAAGATATAATAATATTTTCTGACCCGGGGGTATATTCGGGGGGGGGGGGGGAGGGGGGAGGGGGTCCTGTCCACAAGTACCTCTAGTTTATGGCGCACGTCATGGTGTGTATAAAAATGGACACTAATTGGCACGTACTCTTACATGTTATGAATTTTATTAAATTTTATGCCGATGCGTTTAATAATGCGAACACACTTTTCAAAACGGAAGTTACATTTAAACATAGAGCAACCACTGATTGCGGTAGTATTCAAGAAAGACTGGATCTCAGTTTTTTCTTACACATGTGCACAAATTAATGCTTTTAATAACTTTCAACCCGCAGTGAAAGAGGTTTGTCGAATTTACAGAAGAATTGATTATTTTTGTCCGCATGGTAACGGGTATGGAGGCCTGTTGCGACAAATGCATTTAAGTATAAACAATATATTAATAACTTCAAAACCTGAGAATTTTCTGAAAACAGTAAAGTTTCTAGAAATTCATTCAAAACTTCAATTTTACCTGACTTCAAATGTGTTATTGTGAAATCCCTCTAGTAACGAGTTCTTGAGATGATCAAAGATTTTATTCAAATCAAATTGAAATTGAGTTATTAGAAATTAGCTGTCAGAGCTTGTTCGGATCCTTTTGTTTAATTGTTACAATAAGATGAAAACAATGAACCTCTCCTTCATCTCTACCAGCACAGTTATATTAACATATTTGTAGTGTACAAAAATTAAAACAAACCTTTTAAGTGATAAGATGTGGAGATATAATAATTGGATTTACGGGAAAAAAATATCCTCAAGTTCATCGACCCTCTGATAAAAGCGGTAGCTCTCAATGGGAAAAATGACTTTAATTTGTTTATTTGTTTATTGTTTACCTCCCTCTCGAGAACTTTTCACTCATATATACACTGTACTCACTTGCCGATGGATGGCTACAAATCTTGACCTATGCTTGGCACTCAATGCCATTGAGCAGTGAGGGATCTTTTTCGTGCCAGCACGTTCTGCGACACGGGACCTCGATTTATACGGTCTCATCCGAAGGACCGGTCTCCGCGTCCCTCAGTGGGATTCGAACCCGCGACGTAAGGATCAACTCCTTACTCAGCGACTCTAGAGCAGACGCTCTAACCACTGCGCCACTCGGGCGACAAAATGACTTTAATAACTTTATAAAAATGTCAAGTTAAAATGCACTATAATTAAAATCAGATATTTGTTACGCTCCATAATTCTAATATTCGCTACAACACACAGCATACAGCAACAAAGATCTTGGTTAAAATGCCATATTTGTCATTTTTTTCCCGAAAAGTAAGCTGATATTGCAGTATATTTCAATTATCTTTTTTAGGGGGGGGGAGCAAAAATTTCAGATGAGTGATCAGAAAAACGATGACATCAGTAAAAAACAAATGATTTTTTGTTCAATGAATCCTAAAACATGTCACCATTTTTTACCATTAGTCTTGATCTAACGTTTTACAGATACGTTTGTTTTGATAAGTTTTCACAGTTTATCTAATCAATGGCTTCGATTGCCAAGGGGTATGCGTGTTTTGAATAAATGAATTGAATTGAAATTCATCATAAGCATTAAGATATCTTAATAGGAAATTAAGCCGCTTTTAAATCCTTGAATACGTAATTTTAAATAAATTGCAATTATCTGAAATGGAATAAAGTTGACAAACAAGCTATTACATTATATTACACCTTGGTTAAAAGGTAAATTAGATATGTACAATAAATACGAGGGGTTATCAAAAAGTTCATGGACTGATGCGATAAAATTAATACTATGTAGTCTGTGCTTACAAAATTTATAAGAAACATAAAACAACAAAAGTTTAAGAGATCTTGAAAATTTTAGCTCGATACGTGGATAATTTTCCAAATTATTCTAAAATAAAAAAGACATTATTTTCTACTTCACTCCGTTCATCCGCAAATAAAACATTTCTTTTCTGATCCATAATAAAAAACCAAGAACATAATATTAATTTACAGTGTTTATTAGATATGAGTCGTGTACTTAGCTCGAATTTAACATAATAATTCTCGTAATCCTCCCTATGATATACAATATTAAAATATTTATGTAAAGTCGTAGAGTGAATTATTTTTAATACTTTTAATAGCGATGTACAAGATAAATACTGTTATAAGTACCTATAATATACAATACTAATGTATTATATCCTGAGAAAATCTTTTAATAAAAATTATACTGCAAATTCTGTACATTCAAAACTGAAATAGAAAATATATTATAAACAACTTATAAATGAACTGAACACCCTAAAAATCGTGTTCGATATCAATGTTCATGGTATTCTTTGCTATTTATAGCTGAGTACTAACTCGAATGGTCAATACGCCCTAAGACCGGATTTAAATACCCTTGACCTAAGCACACAGAAATAAGTGCGCAAAAAACTTTACGCTTAATTTGTACAAATATTATGAAAACCAAAAGAAATTTAATTATATTGTTGATGTTCAAATTCTACCACACATGATCAACGTCACTTTTCGACGTGACTGACTTTTAACACCTTGACTACAAATCGACATGAACTGTGCATTTTTCATCTCTCTGAATCTTTTTGGGCATTTAAAAACAACTACTCTGGATGCATTTTATTTCTCTTTTGCCCGTTTTAACATTCCATAGGTCTATACCAGTTTTTCCAGGTTCGAAACTTTATAGAATGCTGGAAAAAGAAACCCCTCCCCCTTTTTGACGTCATTTTCAAGCCTTAATTTTTTGGACACTCCATATAAAATTTACAATAAAATTTCATAGAACGTACAGAATGGGGTAAATATTGCAAATTTTACAGACAATTGTGTCGTACTACATGTCTGAAATAACAGGATTTTTTTTATGACAAATGCTCATATCAAAAGAGTTTTTCTCAGTTACACTCAGGTAGAAAAAACTCATATTTGAGGTTGCGCCGCCTGGACATACCATTGCTTACAAAAACATTAAAAATTTATTTAAAAAATAAAACTTATGATTTATGGTTTATTCTATAGATAGAAAAGATGATGCTAACTATATGTTTAAAAATTCATTGATGTACCTAAAGCGGTTTTAATCTTATGGCGCTAGTCCACGAACTTTTTGATAACCCCTCGTATATTAAAGGAAAGCGGATTTTATAATACATGACATGTCATAAAAGGCTTTGAAAAAAAAAAATACCTTGAAAATGGAGACTTAATCCAAGAAGAAAAAGACGGGCGATCTCGTCCATCTTCAATAGTGTCTTAATAAGCTTGTCACTGGGTATCTCATATGGATTTTATATTCAGGACAATGTATCCTACTGAATGATTGTATTTTTTTTATTTCACTAAAGATATTGGTTTTTCAATCTTGCGAATGTGTTCAATACATCAAACATGCTTAATGCCTTCCAGAAAATAAAGAGGCACATGTATATATGTGTGGATTATCTCCGAAGATTAATTTTCTTATAATGAGAATACTATCAGGATATGTGAATCTGCTATATGAATAGGTAAAGACAGCGAACAGTGGTCAATCTTAAAAAAAAACCAAAAAAAAAACAAAAAACAAAAAAAAAAACTAAAAACAATACAAATCGGTGACCAGGAATAAAATACGGTCCCTCGGAAATTCCAGAGGGGATTCAGTTTTCCGTCATCGCTAAAAATAAACCGTACTGTATCGTTGATATTTTGCAGATAATGTTCGGATCAAAACTTCTATGTCATTATCCAGTTTTACAATTCTTTTTGTAATTAACCAAATATATCTGTTGATGAATTATATGCACTTTATATGTACTTCTAACTTTTTATTTGAAATGTTATTGTTAGTATAAATTCTTTTTGAAACATATTTTTCAATGAGATATTTCTAAAATGTATAATGGTTTGCTTCTCACTTTCATTCGTGTTTTTCTATGTTATACGGAACTATATAAAGCGATATATTTTCTATGTAAAATCCATTTCATTTCATTTTTTTTTATTTTTATTTATTATTATTATTATTTTTTTTTTTTTGGAATGGTATTGCACAGAAGTAAGTCACAGTATGCAAATGTCATTTTGTTTTTCACACCAAATGAATAGAGGTATTGCCTTATGTCTTATAAAGTACCTTTCACCAGTAATTAGTTAATCACAGTTTTCAAAGTTATCACTATAGTGTCAAAGTGATTACTATAGTAAAAAAATGTTTTAAAGTTATTACTAAAGTAAGTAAAAATATCAGTTATTACTATAGTATAGTCAAGTCAGTTAGTTAACTACATGTATCAGGCCCGTAGGAAGCAATCTCAGTTTTGGGGGCACAACCACACAACCAAACATTTTTCAATTGGGGGTTGGGGGCACTATCAACTACCAAAAATTCCTTGACAAAAAAAAAAGGTCAGCAGACTTTATTATTGAGGGGCACAAGCACATAGTAGCTATGTTTTCTATAGTATTCTAAAGACCCTAAAACGTGCTACTATATACCTCAGAACGAACCGTTCCGTGCAAGAAGCGTACCGTACCATGCACAAAACGAACCGTACCGTTCACAAAACGAACCGTTCCGTGCAAGAAGCGTACCGTACCGTGCACAAAGCGAAGGGTACGGTTTGTTTTGTGAACCGTACGGTGAATAATTTTTTAAAATAATTATGCAAGCCACGCTCCGAAAGCATTTCTTTCGACGCAGCGCCCGTTAAAAAAGGACGGAATTAACCCTAGAGATTCAAAATACATGTATTATTATTAAGTACCATGCATCTGGACTTACATCTATTAATACATGTACTAGTACAATGTAGTAAACTGGGTTTTAAAAATTATTAGGAGAATTAGTATATATAGCATATTTTATGATTTGTTATTATGAAATTTGTCCTTGAAATACTAAAACCATTAAATGAAAAGAGAAATAAGTACACTCCATGAAAGATCTTGTATGAAAGCTGAAAACATTATAGTTTATATGAAGGTATTATATACCCGGATTCTCTACATGATTTAGATGATCTGAAACGTGAAGAAATAACAACAACATTGCATCAGAACCCAGAAAAATGGTATCATTTATAATTCTTTTCTAGCTCTGAGAAGGGATTAATCTAACTTCTAAACCCTTCCCCGCACCCATTGTTTCAGAAAATTTGTGACGCCTGCATATCATCATTAGGATAATTGCAAAATCTACCGAAAATGAAGCTAAAAAAAAATCATATATGCTACACGACACGTAATGTTAAGAAGACTTCATAAAAAGACATGGTGGCGCACAAAGCAGGAAATTGACAAAAATGCAGAATTTTTGCATGGCTCATGCGAAATTTTGTTCAATGAAACTATTTTTTTTTTTCTTTCAGAAAATTACAGGCTTCAGACACATAAACTTGGTTCTTGCCAATGGTCGATAAATATCAAAGCATGTCAAGTTGAACACGTTACAAGTCCTAAAAAACTGAGGATATTGACACAATCTTCGAAAAAGATAATCAGAACATTATCTGTTACGCTGTAAATTAACTTAGGTGCTTGACCTTGATATGCACGATAAGAACGATGCGGTTTAGACACAACGTTCGGTTTGTTTTTCTGGCATTTATATTTTGCACTCTTTGCTTCCTGAGTTTCTCAGGACTTTCGATTTATCACACAAGCAGGATATAAAAGAAATAATAATGTCTCTTCACACCTACCTCTCAGTATTACAATTAGGAGAACCATTGCGTATAATGTTTAACCCTCATGTAAGACCCGCCCCCGGCTTTCCATGGGGATGGGCGTATAACTTAGTACAATGTTTCACGTGTTTATTATAGACAACACATTATATTTATATATATATATATATATATATATATATATATATATATATATATATATATATATATATATATATATATATATATATATATATATATATATATATACGTACTTTATATTTCTTACTTTATAATGAAAGGAAAAACCAAAATGTGACTTAAAAATTTTTTTATCACATACTGTATTTACATGAAGTGCACAATTTGTTTGCTGTTTTGAGAAAAAAAAACTTTTTTGCATCCTTCAGAACATCTGGTCTTCTTCTCAGAAACTATAGGACAAGGTAACAAAACATTTAAGGTTTTCAGATGCGGCTCTTTACAATCATATATTAATAATCAAGTAGATATATATACAGTCATGCAACAATTACAGCCACTGGTTGATGATAATGAGAATAAAGGGACAAAGTACACATGTACTTAAATGTCCAACAATATGTAAACTATTGAAGAGTATATCTGCAAAAAGTAAACAACCAAAAATAAAACGGACAATAAATGGATGCCTTTTGTATAATTTGTATATATTCATGTACATGTAATTTTCTGTGCTCGAAAAAAAAAATTCACATTTCCCAATGTTTCTTATATTCGCAGCACGTTCAGCAAACATTTCACTCGGCCTGTTCTCTCTTTGTTTTTTTCTCCTGCAAGTACGAGTGTACGTGCCTCCTACAAGTACGTGTGTACTTGCTTTGCACTTGCAATCAGAAGCTGAAGAAGTAAAGATGGAGAGATGTATTTTCTGTCTAATGGCGGGTATTTCTGTGGCTTTGGCGGAAATAACACAATTTCAGATGATCGATTGTGGTAAGTGATAGAGTTTATAAAATTTTGAACGATTACATATTGATTACATATGGGTCCTTAATAATATGACTTTTAAAACCGAGCTTCTGTTTTCTGGGAACTTACATATAAATGTACTGTCTACGTCATGTGCAGCTCCCGGATTTTTTTTTCTCGGGGGGGGGGGAGAGAGAGAGAGAGATGTCACACCAACTAAAGAAGATATCTAAAATTTGTTAACTATTAAAAAAAATTAAACAAAACTTGCCCAAGCCTTAAAATCTTGTTTCACTGGGTCGGGGAGGTGGGGGAAGTTACCAAATGCATGATTCATCCATCCATTTTACCACGCGTTCGTGTTTTGTAAAAGGGGGGGGGGGTACTCACGATCCCTCTCTATAGATCCGTGCATGTACGTTTCCCTCAAATTAACCTTTGCTTAAACTGATTATAACAGAAATATGAAATAGTATACACTGAGGTAGCCCAATCCCCAGGTTCTTAAAATCAGCAGTTTATTAACTGAAAATTCTTCTTACGAAAATGTTTCTGAATTCACAAAGTAATGTGTATTTACCCAATGTTATATATTCAAAGTTCATCCGTAAATTAAGTTAAAAAAATAATTATTTATCCTAACCCAAAAGTAAAAGGTATATTAAGAAAATATATTGAGAGAACAAATTTGCAACGTACAATCCAGAATTTGCTGAAGTGTCTGAAATAAATGTTGGGTTTTCCCGTACTCGAGAAATGCAAACATAACACGTTTTTATCATGATTACGTCTTGTTTAAGGATGTCCTGGACAAATTTGAGTTAAGCTTCACCTTTCAATATTTTTACAGTTAATGAATTCATTTATTTAATTCTTGCTGACCCATGGTCGTCATTTTTACCTGTATAAAACAAAATCATTTTCTTCACTTTCCGAGGTTTATGAAGGCGTTTAAAAGAATTTTTGAAACAGGAAGTGACATTTTTAGAAGGAAAATGTCTTAAGAACACAATCTCAATTGTTTAACTACACACATCCTATAAATAATGATGAATGGATTGTAAACATTAAGAAGGAATTTCAAAGGCTTGGTTTAATTGACATGTATAATAGCAATTGTATTGGTAATAATTCTTTGAACATCGTATTTCAAAGAATGTATGACGGTTATAAACAAGATATTATGGCAAGAATTTGTAATTCTCCTAAATATTTTTTATACCATCATGTAGTGGATAATGTTGTACTACAGACGTATTTAAGAAAACCATATTATATTCAAAGTATAGAATACC
>NW_026889862.1:47500-97500 GCF_033153115.1 Saccostrea echinata
AATGGGGGTCGAAAAATGACGTTTTTTATGCAAAAAGCCCCTGGTTCCCAGAACTCCTCTTACATCTTACACAGTAGCCTAATCATCTTTTGGGGGATGGTGAGTGGTGTCCTGCAGATGTGCAGTAAGGTTTCAGAATTTTCATTTTCACCCTGGGGGTCAAATGGGGGTCGAAAAATGACGTTTTTTATGGAAAAAGCCCCTGGTTCCCAGAACTCCACTTACATTTTACACAGTAGCCTAATCATCTTTTGGGAGATGGTTGGTGGTGTCCTATAGATGTGCAGTAAGGTTTCGGAATTCTTATTTTCCCCCTGGGGGTCAAATGGGGGTCAATTTTTTTTAAAAAATATATTTAACATGTTTAAACATCCTGGTTCAGAACTTCCCTTATATTTTATGCACTAGCCTTAAATCATGATCATTTGGAAGATGATTGAGTTTGTCCTGTGGATGTGTAAATGGTTTTAAAATTTGCATTTCCATGTGGATAGCAAATAGGGGCAGGAAAAAAATGGCCCCTCCCTAACCCATGGGGTCATGATTTGTACAAACTTGAATCTACACTTCTTGGGAATGTTTCCATATTAATCATGCTTTTGTTGTTCTTAAAAAGAAGAATTTTGAAGATTTTTTTTCCTTTTAAATCTCTATAAAACTTTGATCCCTTATTGTGGCCTGACCCTATCCTCGGAGGTCATGATTTGAAAACTAGAAATATGTCCATAGGACATAAATGCCCTGCCGAATGTATATTACTAATGCAACATGAAAATTTGTATGAGTGTATGAAGTTTGATGAGAATATCTTGAACAGTTTCTTTAAAATTGAAACTAAAATCTAAAAAAAAAATGGATATAGATGATAAATTCTCACAAAATTATGTATAAGTGCATGCTTACATAAAAATATCTTAGAATGTTTCTTTAAAACTAATCAAAATACAAATTAAAGAGAAGGGAGGTCAAGGTCACAGGAAAGTGCAAGGTGAAAAGTTTTTGATGCAGCTGAATAGCTCTCACTAATACATATCAGCATATTAGGTTTGATAAAAATATCTTGAATGATTTATTTAAAACTGAGCTTAACACTTATTTGAGAAAAGAGAGGTCAAGGTCAAAGGAAAGGTTGAGGTCAAAATGCTGATGCAGTTGAAAAGCTTATATCAGTATGTATTTACTATTAGCATAGAAGTTCAATAAAAATATCAGAAATGGTTTATTTAAAACGTAGATAAACACTAATTTAAAAAAGTTAGGTCAAGGTGAAAGGAAAAGTCAAGGTCAAAAAAGTTGATGCAATTGATATCTCTCAGCAGTATATATCAGCATATGAAGTTTGATAAATATATCTTGAATTGTTTATTCAAAACTGATCTAGACACTAATTTAAGAAAAGTAAGGTCAAGGTCAAAGGAAAAGTCAAGGTCAAAAATTTTGATGCAGTTGAAAAGCTTACATCAGTATGTATCAGCAACATAATGACGTTTTTATTGAAATCGGACATGACAAACACTATATACCTCGGCCATATTCATGGCAGGGCATAAAAAACTTGAATCTACACTTTATGAGGATGTTTCCATATCAAAATGACTAACAAGCAAATTCAAAGAATTGTGGTCCCCTGCTTTCTGTGTCCTAGTGGATGGGATGCCATTATTTATGACATATTGTTTCAAATATGCAGGCCTTATCATATGTCATTCAAAAGTAATCACCAAAGTTAAAATTTTTGAAAATTAGGTAAAACATCAAGGTCAAGGGGTAAAAATTATCATAGCATGCTTGGAAACATCTTGTTACAGGTAATGTACATGTCAAATATAAAAGTCCTATCTCTTCTCAATCAAAAGTTATAAGGAAATATAACATTTTTGAAAAGTAGGTTAAACTTCAAGGTCAAGGTCACAGAGTCAAAGTCATGATATATTTAGGTCTTGTCACAGGTAATACACATGTATAATATGAACGCCCTATCTTTTCTCTTTCAAAATGATCATTTAAAATAATGTTAATTTTTTTGAAAAGTAGGTCAAACTTCAAGGTCAAGGTCATGGGTTTAAAAATCATGGTATGTTTAGAAAGTTCTTGTAGGTAATGTACTTGTGAAATATGAAAGCCCTATCTCTTATTATTCAGAAGTTATGACCAAGGTTAAATTTATTGTGACAGACAGACAGACTGACAAACGGACAGACTGACAGACAAATGAGATTTAATGTCCCCTAGGTCCCTTTTGTGAAAACGGACGACTATAATGCCCTTGCTGTTCATGAGAAGAAGATTTATGATGGAAAAAATCCCCTGCATTTTTCTATGTAAATCATTGGATCCCCATATGTGGCCCCACCCTACCCCAGTGGGTCATAATTTTAACAAATTTGAAGCTACACTAAGTCTATGTAAAGAAAGTTTCAACTTTTTGGGCCCAGTCAGTGGTTCTTGATAAGACTTTTTTAAAATGATACCACCAAATTTTCACTAATTCTTGATTATCCCCCCTTGAAAGAGGGTGTGACCCTTCACTTGAACAAACTTGAATCCCCTTTACCCGAAGATGCTTTGTGGCAGGGTTGGTTGAAATTGGCCCAGCGGTCTAGTGAAGAAGACAAAAATGTGAAAAGTTTACAGGCGGACAGATGGATGACAAACAAAATGTGATCAGAAAACCAGAAAAACTCAAGTGAGCTAAAAACTGATGATCACAAGTACTTGGAAAGAGTTACAGTATTTGAAAAGCAGTTTTTTTTTTCATGCATTGTTTTCAGAAGCTGAAAAGGTATGACTTGTATCCATGTTGAAAAAACTTCAAATTTCAGAAAACAGTATGATTAAAAATAGTTAATCAAGGTGCTTTGAGTAGCAAAATAAGCTAAACTGGTATAGCTAATTCAACCACAGAGCTTAGTGAATTTTAAAATGCACAACCTTTTCAACTTAATCATTCTTAAAATATTTATATCATCATTTCTGATTCAAGGGAGAACTAGAGATATGATCAGAAGTATATCCGTTGACTAATAAACATGTACATGTATATTGTGTTTTTTAAGTCATTAATGTTTGTTTGTTGTTAAATGTCCCTCTTGGGAATTTTTCACTCATACGGAGACACCATCACTTAAAAATAATGAAGACGTACAAGTCGGATTTGAGGTTAACATTCATTTTAGGAATTTTCAACAATTAAGATGTAAAGAGATAACTCCTTCCCCTTGCCCCTTCCCCTTCCCAGACCCCTGTTTGTTCATGTATGCAAACTAGTCTAATACTTTGGGGATGACCTCCAGGGTATCATAACCTTAAACCATTAGATGTACATAACATAATAACACAAGAAACAAAATTATGTATAGTCAAATGGAAAAGTTTTCTACTATCTAGGAGTCACATGATCATTTGTCATTTCAGGGACAGGGAGCGGCTAGGGAGATTGGAACCCCCCCCCCCCCTGGAACTTGCAAAGTTATTTAATAAAAACATGGACCCCACCATCATTGTTTTTATTTTGTTTGTTTGTTTTTTGTTTTTTGTTTTTTTTTTTTGCTCCTCAGGAAATTCTGGGCTGGAATTTTTTTGGACCGAGGTGTGGACCCCCCCTCCCCCCGGAAAAAAATTCCCGGATCTGTGCCTGTAACTGAATGTAATGTCGACAACGGGAGATAACTCTTCAGAATGTGAAATTCGTCTATTGTGGCATCGATGATCCACTCTCTACCATCGGCTCATACATTCAGTGGCTGAGAAAGAAACGAACGACAACTATGCATGGGAGATTGCCGATGATCTTTGATCCTTTTTAAACTTTAACCTAACCATTTGCATTTCGGTTTATTTTACCCCAATCTATACTTAAACTTGTACTTACCGACTGTCATAGGTCCTGTCAACTTCATGAAATATAATCCAATTAAAACACAAAATGAATTAATTTCCACTGATATACATGTAACACTGCACCATGTCACATGGCATGTGCAATCTAAAAATGATAATGGTAAAACTAGTACTAGTACTGGTAGGGTGACGCAAGCCCAATGTGATGTAGAAATTTTCAAAAAGGCGTTCACATACATGTACAGAACAAGAACAAATTTTAAATTATCATAACAAACGATGTTTTAACATAACTTTGCCATCTAGGCCTATTTCCAAAAACAGGCAAATTGTGTGTGTGTGTGTGTTTGGGGGGGGGGGGGGAGGGGTTGACAAAATTGATTGGGTATGGCTTTTCAAGGAGGTTTTTGCCTAATCAAATACTAATTTTAAAAAGTTTGCACATTTTGATAAATTCATCATAAACGCTTTGTACTAAAATAATATTATTTGTTGTTGAGAAAATAAATTTAAAAAGTTCCAATTATGGGCCAAAAATTTATACCCCCCCCCCCCTTTTATCAAAATCTAATTTACATCATTAATTAAATTCTGTTATTTCAGACTGGTAATGAATTAAGTATATGGAATGCGTATAAGAGGTTCATGGGTCACATGGTCACCTGAGCATTTTATGCTCGATTTGACGAATACATGTACTGTGTAAATTATAGAATTATTTGGACTTTTTCCTTGGTAAGCCCAATATGAAGGAGTGTGCATTTAGAGGCAAACACCTCAGTGCGGGTATTACTGTCTCATGACAGCATCTAGTTACTTATTTAGAGTTAATTGAATTCGTTATCTATTTTAAATCTAAGACCAAGATGAATTGGTTTTAGTTAAGGAAGCTCCTAACTCTGATAAAAATGTATCTTGGGCTTCAAAAAATTTTTTTTAATCTAAAAGACTAAATACTGAGTTTATCTAGTTCATTTTCTATATAATAGTTATCTGGCATAGGATTTCTCCCCCCCCCCCCAAAAAAAAAAAGATATTGACGTTTCAATTTTGAAAAGACATGTAATGAACATTGTATACAATGTACATAGGTTATGTGCAAGAAAGTGAGTTGATAAGAATTCTCCAGTCTTAAGTTTGTTATTTTCAATCTTTACAGGTGTATTTTTAACATTAATGTAAGCCTGACTCTCAGTCAATTACATGTATGTATAAAGCAGTCAACCACTCTAACCGACTATTTAACCTTACGTATTTTGTCTCTTCAAAAGTCTAAAATTGTTTTTAGTGCGTTCGTCATAAAACGATATTGGACATATCCTTTCTTAATTTTGAGTGTTTGTCCGTATTTTGTACAAAAACAGAACATACCTCGAATATGGCTGCGAAACAAACTTATAAAGTGCAAGAAATATGCGATCAGGAGGGTCGAATATGCACATCGAAATCGTCGAAAATTCACTAGCTTCCGGGGGCTTCTCCCCCTAGGCCCCCACCATTTTATTCAAATGAAGGGCCACGCCCTCATTCAAGGGGAGATACGAGGGGCGATCAGAAAATAATGCAAGTAATGTTATTCCATACGTTTCCTTAGTTTTTTGTTTGTATGTTGTTTAACGTCCCTCTCGAGAATTTTTCACTCATATGGAGACGCCACCACTTGCCGGTGGAGAGCTGCAAATTTTGTCCTATGCTCGGCACTTACGGCCATTGAGCAGTGAGGGATCTTTTTCGTGCGAGCACCTACTGCGACACGGGACCTCGGTTTATACGGTCTCATCCGAAGGACCGGTCTCCACGTCCCACAGTGGGATTCGAACCCGCGACGTAAGGATCAACTCCTTACTTCGCCACTCTAGAGCAGACGCTCTAACCACTGCGCCACGCGGGCGACCTCTGGTTTCCTTAGTAGATGACCAGTATAAATGTCACGCACGGGTAGGTACATTCATTACCTGTATCTGTCTAAAATTTCTCATCGTTTTATTCACTGTTTCAAAAGATATGTACAAAAGAAAAAGGGGTAGTCGTACATACTGACCATTTTCTCCCAGTGATACATATATGAAATCTACAGTGAAGGCTGAAATAAGGAGCTATTTAAAAGTGAGAGGCATTCTTGATATACCTGCAAAAGTCATTTTAAATAAAATTTGTCTGATTTATGGAGATTCTGCCGTTTCATTAAGCGCAGTTTGTTGCTGGTTGAAAAAAGTTCAAGAATAGCGTATAGGTCAATAAAGATTCCTCAAGGTCAGGGCGTCCAGTTGTGCAAATTCCAACTCCGCAAGGTTGTGGTATCTCTGGACATTTTTACAAAAATAATGTACTGGAAAAAATTTTAAAAAGTGTATGAAAAGAAAAGACCAAAGTCAGGTTTGAAGAACATCAAGCTCATTCATGACAGTGCCCCCGCTCATAAGAGTAAAATAGTTCAGAGTTTTTTTGAAAGATGAAAAGGTTCAGCTTCCCCATCCCCCATATTCTCCCGACCTTAGTCCCTGTGACTTTTTTCTATTTCCTAGACTTAAAAAAATGTTATCTGGACGCCGATATACCAACACAGTGCAGTTGGTAGTGCTGTTTATCAGTGCTTAGACAGTATTCAAAGGGAAGACTACCTAGGGGCTTTCAAATCATGGGTATGCATATTGCAAAAGTGTGTGAATGTAAAAGGGGGTTACTTTGAAGGATTAAAGTAGTTTACATTTTGATACATATTGTTCTTTTTATTTTATTGATATACTTGCAAAATTTTTTGATCGTCCCTCGTAATTCAAAAATAGTGAAAATTTGGTGGCATGTTTTAAAAATCTTCTCAAGAAACACCGGACCAAAAGAAGTTGAAACTTATAGGAAAATTTCTTTACATAGTATACATTCAACTTTGTTCAAATGATGACCCCTGGGGGTAGGGTGGGGCCACAATGGGGAATCAGTTTTACATAGGAATATATAGAAAAAAAACTTTAAAAATCTCTTCAAGAACAGCAAAGCCTTGTTTAGTCATAGTGATATGGAAGCATGACAGGTAGTGTAGATTCAAGTTTGTTCAAATGATGACCCTATGATGGTAGGGTGGGACGACAATGGGGGATCAAAGTTTTACATAGGAATATATATCGGGAATAAATCTTCTAAAGAACAGAAAAAACCATGTTTAGTTATATTGATATGGAAGCACCCTCAGGTAGTGTAGATTCAATTTTGTTCAAATGATGACCCCAAGGGGTATGGAGGGGCCACAATGGGGGATCCAATTTTTACAAAGGAATATATAGGGAAAAAACCTTAAAATTTACTGCTCAAGAACAGCAAAACCATTTTTGTATTGATACGAAAGCATCCTCAGGTAGTTTAAAAATTCAAGTCCCCTCCTCCTATGTAAACTTTTCAATACTAAATTGATTTGTGCTTTTTCCTATCCAATAAGTTCGGGTGAGCGATGTGGCCCATGGGCCTCTTGTTTTAATCCTTTTGATTGGACATTATACATATACGTTTAGGATACTTTTACTTTGTTCTGTTTTTCAAATCATTGACGACGTTGTCTCGTTGTTTCCATTCACTGTGAGTAATTTATTCATTTTAAACAACATTTTATTCACAGATGTAAGATTGAATAGGATTGGGCAGCAGGCTCAGCCTATTTTAGCCCAAATTCTAAAATGTGTTATAACGAATTAAATTCGTGTAATCAACTTCAACAATCGGGGCCTACAGAAAAATATATATGAATTCGATATAACGATTTGTCAATTCGTTTTAACGATTTTAGTTCGTTATTACAAATTTAGAATATGTTAAAACGAATTTAATTTGTTATAACGAATTTCAGAATTCGTTTGAACGCATTTAATTCGTAATAACAAATTTTTGAATTCGTTAAAACAAATTCAATTCATTTGTTAAAACAAATGTAATTCGTTATAAGGAATTCAAAGAAATTGTAAAAACGAATTAAATTCATTATAACAACAAATTCGACAATTCGTTAATATCGAATTCAAAAATATTTTTGATAGGTCCTATATGGGCTTCCGTACTTTTCCGACTTGTTTCATTTTATCAAATAAAATCAATTATAATGACAACAGGCACAGAATGGCTGGAAGATCTGTAGAAGAGTTAATAAAGCAAGCGATAAGTCAGGTATAATATTAAACTTTTTTTTTCAAATTTCCCCTTTAAAGTCAATTACATGTATATGTTGAATATAAAGAACGAGGGGGCATTTGATAGACATTCGGCAGGAATCAGGGCGCACCAGTATTTTCATTGATCTGTTACATGAAATTTTAGCATTCTCTTGATATGTTAGTATTGGATTCCGGTAAAATAGGATTAAAGGGGAATATTTTTTCCGATATTGTGTTTTAATTTGCAAAAAAATAACTTTAAATTTAGATGCCTAGATGCCATTTGGGACAAAATGTAACATTTTTAAACATTTCAAGCGGACTTAAATATTACATTTTTGAGAAGGTATGTTTCAAACTAAATGTAATATTTTCCTTACGCAGCTATGTTAAGGCTTCCCGAAGCTTTAAAATGCGCTCAAAACATAATATGTCATTGCGAGGTCGGTTTTGGTTTTAATTTATAAGTATTGAACTTTAGTACTTCCAATTTATATAAAGGGTTTCCTCGGCTATTTTTTAGCATATTTGTTATGATATCACATGACTTTGTTGATCACGTGACGGTCATTTATAATTTTTGGAAGTGTGTCATATAAATCGCTTCGGCGCAGCTGATTAACACAATAATTATTAACATTTTGTTATATAAATAAACTCATCGTATCCTTGTGTATCCGAAATGTGCTTGGGAAAAGTCATAGTATTACTTGGGTACAAAATATTTCCTGAGAAATTCAACTTACCTACAAATTTGAGGGTATTTTCCACACAATATCGTAATCTGTATTAAAACAAAGCCAACACACATTTTTCCCAAGCAAGATTAAGTTAGAGAACAACCTCTTCTTACAGATTTCCACAAATATTCTCAGATTAATCCTCATTAATCACCTGCGCCAGACTCTTTTATACACACAAAATAAATTCTACCTCCAACCACGGGTATAAAATAGAGTACATTTCAAAAGTATATTTTTCATAAGCATTTTGAACATGATGAATTTCAATCAAGGGTAGGTAAGCGGTGTATTTTTAAAATATTCGGACGTATAAGACTTAAAACACCTTTAACGATCCGTGAATTTTGCAATAGCTATCTAGCATTTTACATGCAGTTTGAAATAAAGTGTGAAGTTCATGACATTCTCCCCGTCATAACACCTCAAATTTGCAGTGACCTGACGTCATTTTCCATTATGACGTCATATTTTGGTAGTTCAGAGATGTGAAGGTACAGAGTGCACTGTCATATTCTACGGGAAGCCTTAACCTACCTGCGTATTAAGTTTTTAACATTGTAAAGTCAAACCAGCTGTGGTAAGCAGACCAAATCGTGGACATTCATAATATATATAAAGAATGGAGGCGTACAAGGCGAGGGCAATCTCCCGCTCTGAGGAGGATATTTCTTATAATTCTAAAAGTTCATGAATTTTTTTTTCCAATTTCTGGTAAATTTGCCTTCAACGTACTATCGGGGAAGGAATAAGCACATCGTAAACTTGAGATTTGTACAAGAATGAAAACGTCTTATAAACAAATGAGACCACCAATAGATTTCTTTATGCACGACAGAGCGTTACAAAATTGGAGAAGTGAAAATGCACTGCAAATTCAAAAATCAAATATTGATATAGCGTGCATAAATGTTTATAATATCTTTGCAGAGTTTCACTGTTATATTAGTATTTTTATAATGTAATATACAAGGGTATCGATCAAAGACATTTCAAAATTCTATTTTTTTAATTTAAGAAGAATATCCATTTCTTCTTTCTTTGTAGTATTATCCTTCAATATTTACATTTCCAATGTCTTTGTCCGAGATAAAATTACAAATTGTAAAAATACTTTATTTCTACATAAATCTACTGGTTCATCGATAGGCGCGGTTAAAAAAAATCACGTGCGGGGCGGGACAAATAAAGACAGAAGCGGGGCTATTAGCACGGGAATTTGCAGAATCAGGAGCATGTAAATATAAGGAATAACTGTCAGATTTTTTGGATTCATGACGATGATCAATCGATTGGCTTGCGTGATAATTTTATGCATAAACGCCTTCGGCGTTTATGCAAATTATCACGCAAGCCACTCGATTGATCACATCATGAATCCAAAAAATCTGACAGTTATTCCTTAAATCTATCCCATGCAAGTTTTAAATATTTATAAAAACTTTCAGATACTTTAAATCGTTGACATCTATTTGTTGCATGGTCTGTGCGTTTAAGTATTTCAATCGAGTTTTTTGAAGGGAATGTATACAACATTCCAATCCTGGTTTGGATACTAGACACACACCCCTATAACTCGCCGATGGTTTATGTAAAACCAACCAGTAACATGTCCATAAAAGCCAATAGAAATGTGGACTCAAATGGAAAGGTTGATATACCCTATCTGAGGGACTGGAGATATGTAAGCAATTATTACAATTACGGGGGGGGGGGGGGGGGGGGGGTTCCAAGTCCCACTAGATTAGGAAAATTATCAACCTTTTGGGTCAAATTGGGAAATTTTACTTTCATACAATGATTAAAAAAACTATTAAAACATGAATAATTATTGTTCAGAGGTAAAGACAAAAAACAACGGAGTTCAATTTGATTTTAAACTAACATGATTTGATTTTTTTGGATATTGGAAATTTCTAGATAAGTAAATTGGGATTTTTTTTTTTTTGGGGGGGGGGGGGGTCCCAATTAGGAAGGGTCCGCGTTTATCGGACCCAATTCAGAGAGATTGACGACTCTGATTATTATATGCAACCTTCTATTTCATAATTGTATTTATTTCCTAAATAAAGATACCCCAGGAAATTAAACAAACAAGAAGTGTAAATGGATAAATTTAACAATGATTTTGTTCTAGTTTTACTACATTAATATAAGTGATATTACTTCTAAAAAAAAATATTAATAGATTTGTGTAAAATTGTATCGATCTTTCAGCCCCAGTCGAACCTTCTTGGTTTAATACAAATCCTGGTCATAGTATTTGGGGAGGAACCACCGGTATATTCTAGGTCTACAACATCACAACAGAGACATCAAGTCCAGAGTGAACACTTGTCACCTGTGTCTGCAGAAGGTACGGAATTAAGAAGGAAGCCTGTGTAATCAGAAAATATCAGCTGTCATTTTCCACTGATCCAATATTTTCACTAGAAATCTTAAGATGCTCCTACTTGAATATGTACCAACTTTAAATAAAATGCATAATCTCGACAAAAATTACATTTATTATATTGTTTTCCCCCAGATAATGAAAAGCGTTTGATGCGCTTCATAAAGCTAGTACGACTTTCACGAGATGCGCTTCAAATATTTTTTGATGACATCTTTCCTGGACATGAACTGCAAAACATGTTGGCCGCCAAAAAACACCTGATTATGAATGGAGAAAAAAGAATACAAAAAGATCAAATACCTGTACTTTATCCAGGTGAGGGAATGACAGGGACAAGAGGCTATTGGGCCACAAGGCTCACCGGAGTCATTATATGTCCCATTTTTTCTTCATCATCGGGTTTATTAAAAAAAAAAATTATATATATATATATATATATATATATATATATATATATATATATATATATATATATATATATATATATATATATACAAAGGCGGATCCAGGGCCGGCGCGCTCGGCGCACCCCCCCCCCCCCCACACACACACAATTACATCTCTATAAAAAGAAGCTATCACATAGTTTCAACTCTTCTTGCCCAGTGGTTCTTGAAGATTTTTTAAAGATGCCACTATTAAATTTTCAATATTTCTTAATAATAAACCCTTAAAAGAACGTGAGGCCCTTCATTTAAACAAATTTGAAACCCTTCACCCAAGTATGCTTTGTGGCAAATTTGGTTGAAATAGCTGGTGGGTCTGAAGAAGATGAAAATCTGAAAAATTTACAACGATGACAGACAATGGACAAAACTTAATCGGAAAAATTTACTTAAGCCTTTAGCTCAGGTGAGCTAAAAAGTAATTATAATTGAGTGTAATTAAATCACAATTTTCATAGTTATTAGAAGTAATTTTTAATTGACCGTTTTTTCAATTACATAAAATTTAATTATCTACACTGCAAATATACCATGAATTTTCAATAACTTTACAATTACATTTCAATTTATACTTTAACATATGTAGTTCATATTCATTCTAATTAGCTACAAAACATTTCATTCTTTATTACTTGAACATTATTGAAAAAACTAGAAAACTGACCAGTCAGCAAGGGACCCACCGAGGGTTAGAAATATAAGGGTGCAGTTTACAGAATGAGAATTTTAATTGATTACAAAAATTAAAAAATATATGAAGAAGAATATGGAATAACAACTGTATTTATAAAAATTCAAGATAATTCCTAAATATCCAAAAAACCTGTAAAGAGTATCCCTGTATTTACATAAGGCAGTAAAAAACATCATATCTATAATAACTCAATTAAATGTATATTTAAACAAGAATAAAGCATGTGTTTTATAAAATGCCAGCCTTCAGAGAATGCAAATATCACCCAGGCTTGACCTTAACTTCAAAACAAACATCAGTTGCAGACAAAGGTTAATTTATCTTAAAGTGACATATAAAGATAAGCTTGGAAAATTTTCTGCCCCAGACAAGATAATTAATCCAAGGGGATTAATTAATTGTACTGCTCTCTCATCCTTTTCTTCCAAGTTTACAATAAGAACTTTTTCAGTAATGATAGAATGAGTTTATTATCGGACTACCTGTTAAAATTAATGGTACATGTATTCTTGAATTTACATAAGGCAGCAAAAAAAAAATGAATAAATAAATAATAAAAAAAAAAAAACATATCTTGATGTATATCTTGTCTTTAGAATTCAATAAAATCATAACTCATTGTGTATTTTACCAAAACTAGAACTGTCCAAAAGGGACAAATAACACCCCCCCCCCCCCCCCCCCCCCGCTGGGTTTTTCAGAGAAGGTACCAATTCACTGTTTTCTGGATGTGAGAGGTGTTCACAATTTGCTTAAACATTTAGAGTGAAAATTTAGTTACTCATTATATTTTTTTTTAATGAATGAAACTAAGGTGTAGCCTAATAAAACATCAAAACTAATAATTACAGTGTTTTTTAATTACATTGAAAAAAAATAGTTTGCAACTATCTGTCGTCTTTGTGAGACATGACACTCTGCAAATTGATTGCTGAAAAAAAAATATCATAATTAATTACACAAAATCAAATTGATCTTAATACCTTTATATCAAACTCATTTTAAAAAAAAAAGGCTGGATCCAGTAACTATGTATTTTGACAGACATAAATTACAATTAAGAGACTTAGACAACAGAGATCTTTATTTCTTTCTCCCCAATTCCCAGGAGATATAGATAAGACCTGCTTGATCAGAGATGCTGTAACAGCTTCCCACACTGAACTCATTAATTAATCTTTAACTGGATGCATGTCCAATCATTACTCCCAAGGGACAAATGGATTTACACTATGATTGCTGTGTAATGTAAAAACTGTTTTTGATACTTTGTGATTTTTTTTTAGTTCTAATTGAGTAGTTTTAAGCTGTAGTTCACATTTTTGTACAGATGTTCTAGATTCTATGTCTCAATAAACCTTAGACATGAACCTGAAATGAGTAAGTCAATAAAAATGGAAAAAAAAAAACACCTGTAAAATGCAGAAAAATTATAAAATAATGTTGAAAATACCAGGTGCACATCTTCATATGGTAAATAATAAGTGTACAAATTTTCATACAAATCTATGCAATAGTCTCTGGGAACAGATCCGGACAAAACCACATAATAAAAATGAAAAAACACCTGTAAAATGCAAAAAAAATTATCCAATCATAATGAAAATACCAGGTGCACACCTTCATATGGCGAATATTAAGTGTACAAACTTTCAGACAAATCCTTGCAACGATTTCCAAGAAATGGTCCGTACAAAATCTCGTCTACAGACAGACGGACAGACAGACGGACATGCTGATTCCAATATACCCCCCTATACTTCGTTTGCGGGGGGTATAATAAAGTATGAACATTATTTAAATCCACATTTCAGAGAATGTAAAAATCATTCAGAATTGACCTTAACTTCAAAACAAACTTCATTTGCAGACAGAGATGTTAATTAATCTCAATTTGACAGAAACAGATAATGCTTTGGATTTTCTTCTAGAGGAAAGCTAATTAATCCCATGGGACTAGTTGCAGCTTTCATACTTTACAACAGGAACATTCTCAGCAGTTATCTCTCTTTGCCCTGGCATTCATTCTAATGTAAAGTTAAGGAATCTACCCCACCACCCCAGCTCCAAACTAGATGACACAGAGAACCAAACTTAGCATCAAAATATGTCTTACTGCCTCTTCAACCAACATACCAAATTTGAACTTAATTGGTCAACTACAAAAAAAGTTATTAGAAAAAAAACAGAAAATTTGAGGACGGAAGAATGACAGACAGACAGACAGATGGACAGACAGACAGAGTGATTACTATAGGGCACCCGCAAATCCTTGCGGGGCCCTAATAAGAAATAGTTTGTGTTGATCATTAATATTTCCCTAATATTTTTTTTTGACATAAAGCAAAACCATAATGAGACTGATTACCCCTCTCATTGTAGAAGAAGGGGAGCTTGCCGATTCTTGCAAGTTCGGAATATCAACAATATACACCTTGTTGAGAAATTATGCAGAAAATGTCAACCCTCCTAGCAACCGATGGGGTAAGGAACCTAACACTGGCCAAAAACGACAAGGGGACGATGTAGAGAGAATCAGAATTCATAGAAATTATATCAGTCAGATGATAGAGTTTGAACATGAAATGGATGACTTCAACTTAAAGTGGGAGGATCTTAAACAGGTATAAATATACATACATATACTATTACTCATTAGGTTTGTTACTGACTGTCTACAGAAATATATCAGGTTGATCAATCAAAACTTATATTTAATATTAAACTGCCCATTTAATTGTTTAAATAAAAAAGAATTTTAAAAACGATTTTTTTTTAGCTAAAAGAAATGTAACAGAATATCCCATGTGCTTCTTCATCCTTTGTAGTTCACGTGAAAATGACCTTTGAATTTACTTTTAAGGAATATTTGAGAGAAAAGAATATTTCACATGTATATATTACCATTGGTGCTTAATAATTTTATTAACATTCAGGTCAAAACTGTTTATTGAAAAAACTCGATATATTCTCTCAGGCCATCATAAGATTGAGCAAAGGCGCACTGAGGAGGGAAGAAGCAGCACTTTCAACTTAAACTCCATTTCAACGACCAGAAATCGGCACATCAATCAGTGCACCAAAGACTAATTATTCAACTGACATTGAGACATCTCACATCTTTGAAAGATTCATTATTTTTTCAATATTCAACATAAAATCAAGATTAACTGTGGAAAAACAGGGCTTCTTAAATTACTGTAATGGTGAAGAGAAAATACATACACAATCATATTTGTATAGGTATTCACATTAACACTGGTCATAACAGACTGTGTAGAAGTAAGTGGTTTGCACATTTGTAACTCGAAAAATTCCTGCCAAAGCTTTATTCTCCACAAAATAAGCAGGAAATGTCTTGTGTTTCATGGATAAATTACACATTATAGTTGAAAAGAAATTGATGAAATATTCCATGGCTGTAAATCATCTATGCGTGCACATGTGTAAGAACTGAACTGCTCTACAATTGTGGAAGGTGTAGACGAAAACTTGTAATTGTGGGATTGATCTAAATTTTTAATTCATAAATAATAAAGATACTAATCATCCATTTACTTTTTTAATGAACTTTTGATGGAATTATGAAAATAAAATCTCCCAAGATAAATATATATAATTAAAGGTATTTAACCAAACACACAACAAAACAGCGGATTAAAATAAATGGACGGTCTGCATAGCAAATAAAATATATCTCATGAGTAAAATTTAACTTAGTGTACATGTAGGTAGATGGAATGTGGCAAAATAATAACAATACATTGTATATATACAACAAAATAAAGAAACAATACTTTTTTGACAGCATAAAATTACTGTATGAATAAAAGTTATCACATGTGTCAGTTTTCAACACCTTAGAAATTAAAACAAATTTTTAGGTCTGAGAACAAAAATTTTTTGATTAAAAAGGCAGGGGATGAGAAACAATGTATAGTAAGCTAGATTGTGATTACTTCCCTTTAAATAAGTCGATTCTGGATTGAATTCAGTTGTGTAGATATTTTGGGATATTGTAAAATACTTTTGTTGACTTATGTGTGTTACTGTACAAAGCTTATAGTTCAGTATAACATAATGTTGGTAAAATGAAGAAAAAAAAAACACAAATCACTAAGTGAAAACCTGCATACAGTGGTTTTACATATTTAAATTTGTCATTTGTGACCTCATCTACTGAAAATAATACAAATCTAAATAAAATTTTCTACATGTAAATTATATGCAAATTTCTGAAGTCCAACACATTAAAAAAAAATATTATGTCGTACATATTTCTGTTAAAACCCTATTCATCCCAATAAGCACCCAAATATACACAATAAATATGAAAAGAGGATGCTTACTAGTCAGATCTTTCATTTAATAATCAAGCTCAAAGATTTTGGTTTACATTATTAAAACCAAATTAAAGTTTTAGCTTTTATGTACAAGTCAATCTTTCTACCCTGAATAATATGAAAAATTTCATCTTTATGCGTGACAATGAAGAAATCATTCTTAGGCAAGACAAATTGTCATGAAAAGAGAAGCAAAATGGACCCTCATCTGTAGTTCTGTTCTAAAACTTGAAGTGGAAATGAATCAGCAGTATTCAATATGTCTTGGGTAAAAATTAGTTGAATAAATGAGTTGGTTTAATAGTTGAATGATGATAGTTAATTGAACATTAGATGAAAACAGTAAATTTTGAACAATCAAACAAACAGTTCATGCTATACACAGTACGGTATATGTACATGTAATTACTCTTCAGATTTAAGTCAAACCCTTAAGCAACATTTCATATCAATGTATGTTCTTTACTTAAATATCAGGAATATCATATGAGCACCTTTGGTGTAAAAAAAAAAAACACTGAATTTATAATTAAATGCACCCATACTTTGAAGAACACAAAACCAATATGTTCGTTTACAGATCAACAAAAACATTGTTTTATGTAATAACAAAACAAAAGATTTGCTGGCAATGTGTGACAAAATAAATACACAGAAAAAAACACTGTTCTGATAATGTAAACAAAAATATAAATAAAAGATATACCTTGTGCAAGATTAACAGTACAGTAAAATGATACTTAAAATTCTTTCCAGTAAAAGTCTTCACAACCTTTTGCAATATCAACAATTCCAAATACAAAACGTAACAACCTTAAATCCAGTAAACATATTAAATCATCGTAATGTGAACAAACACAGCGTGAGCACAACTTTCATAATATCCAAGAGCGACTCGATCTTGTAAAAGGCGTTTCCATAAATAATATATATAAATATGCGCACTTGATTTCTGTGGACACATTTTGCCCATTTGTCACTCCTCAGTGGGCATGCCCATTCTGTTCACTAACGACCTGAGCGTGGGATTTATACTTTGATTTGAAGTACAGGTATTTGTTTCCGATATCTGGGGGTTCTCCTACGATCAGTCTCTTATGTTCAAACACCTGTACAGGTCGGTGGTGGATCAAATAATGCTCCAGTGTATCCCAGCCCCCTCCTACTCGTACCATCAGGTGACGATTCTTTAGGAACTATTACAGTAAAAGTTAACTTGTAATTGATATTGTCTGTTAAGGTATGTCACTCGTGAAATTTGTTATATCAAGGATTTTTTGAGAAGTATATTTTGGATAAGTACTCATATAGTATGACTCAAAATTGCAGAGAAAATGGGGGGTCGGTGTGCATCTAACTGAGCTACGGTACAATTAAGTTGACCTTTTTGCACTTAAATTGTAACTCTTTGGTTAATCACTATAACAGTTATCATATTTTATAAGATGTAACCATGGCAATAAACATAATCTTATTTTACGTAAAATAGTTTGAATAATATTTATCATTGAACAAATCATGCATATTAATGCGCATAAATTATTGTGTGACCTTTTTGCACTAAAAAAGTCTCATATTTAGGGTATTGAAAATCTAAATAGGCAATAGAATATTTTCTTGTATCAAACTTTTTACGACTTAAGTGCTGATCGGTCAAAAGTATCGAGTAGTTTAAAATAATGAAAGAAAAAGTTGGGGTCAGTGATGTAAATTTTGAAATATTGGTCAAAATATGCGATTTTCAGGCAAAAAACTGTGTAAATTTTATCTCGACTTCCTTAATATATCTTCATTTCTTGGCAATTTTTGTTGAGCGAAGGTGTAAATTTTGTTATAAAAATATAAATTGAGACCTATATTTAATATTCCAGGCATATCATAACGGAAAATATTCTCTGAGTAAAAGTATGTGAGGCTAAAGTTCCAAGATATTAAATTTAATAAATGTGTAGATTTGCAGAATTTTCTGCTAAATATCCTTCCGCCACAAGAAATAGTCCCTTATAAATCTTGCTTCTTTGTTAATTTTTGAGCAGTTTTTTAATTGAATGTTGAATATTTTACATTGTTTAATTTAAATATGTTATAAAGATTGAATTGTAATAAATAGTTTTTAAGTAAGAGGTTCTGACTGAAATTTTCTAAAAGGCTGACGAGTGACATACCTTAAGTCAAAATTCCATTCATTACAGCAAGTCATATTTTAGAGTAAAAAAGTTTGAGAGGAAAAATGTGTGAGATTAATTAAAATTTATTTAAACCTTTAATTAAGACTGGCATAAAAAATAAAATTTTTCAATTTACTATAAATTTCAGTACTTACCCATATTTGGACCCATTTAATGTACTAGACCACTTTAATTAACTGTGAATTTAACTACCTACCCGTATTTGGACCACTTTTGTTAGTACTTACCCGTATTTGGACAACTTTTCCAAAGATGAGGTATTTTCCTTCCCCTAGCTTCTTCACATGATCATGACATTTACAAAGAAAGGCTATTCTTCTGACCTGTTTTACGATTGTAGAAAAATAATTACTTAAGATAATAATTAAATCAAAATATTTAAAAAATATAATATAATCAATACACTTGCATGAATTTGATTTTAAATGAAGAATAGAATACTCTTTTTATTTTATTCATGATACATGTATTTGTTTCCTGATAAACATGATAAATATTCAAGCAAATTAAGTCATCTTTCTTCTGTGGCTTAATACATGTATATATTATTGTTTTCAGTATTTAGAAAATGTTCACAAACCTTTGCTTAAAAGCTGATAAGTTTAAGATTTTGATTAGTGAAAGCACATTAAATTCCAATTTTCTGATTATTTTCAGATGTATCAGTTTATTTACTTTCATAAAATCTCTGAACCAATTTGTGAGATAATTTCTTTAAATAAATTCACCAAAAATAGTGAATGCAGTGGTAATCATAGCTAAAGTCCTGAAAGCACTATTAAATTTTCCTAAAACACATGCATTGGCATTATGATTTGGTTAAATGTATGCTGTGACCAGTTTCAATGCAAATAACACACTAATCATGAAAATCTACTCCATGCAACTTTAATTACCATACAACTTTGTGTGTTCTCCTGCATATTTTAAACACTTTTATTATAAATATAATATAAGCATTTGAATTTTCCATATAATACATTATCATGAATTTTCCTAACTGACAACTTACCGAATCCTGAAATGTTACAATTTATAACGTCATTAATTTTGAGGTTAAATAAATGGTTCAGACTCTCCAGAACTGACAATTTCAGATGATGAATACAGATCAAGTCAATATGGTTTTCATGTGTGGTCAGAATTGACATCATATTGTTTCCTGGTAATAGACTTGTCAGAAGGGGGAGGGGGGTATCCGACTGAAAGTGGACCAGATAAGGTTTTCTGATCACCACCACAATCAAACCTCTATGACCATCTTCTAAATGAAGAATTCCAAATTTGGTATGTTTCTGAATTCAGTTTCAGAGTATGATAAATTAATAGGTATGTGAATGGCAGTAAAGAGGGATAACTCTTATTTTTATTACAATATTTCCAGCATTAACTTCTTGACAACACTGATATGCTAGCAAACTACCACTGTACTTTTATGATAAACCCTTGCTTCATACAAAACCATTGACAATTCCATCTCTCCCTGTATAGAATCGGACCATCAATACCACACAATATCATGAGAGTCAAATACTGGCACCTAGAACCCTTTAACTCTTTGCAACATGACCTTTTTTCAAACAATATCTTTTACAACTTTGATTTGCTAGCACACTACTGCTGCAGTACTAATATAAAGAACCCTAGTTTCTTAGGATGAAAGCAATACACTGAGAACTAGAACCCTGGCACTATCTGCTGGCTCTACATATACAAGCCTAACCACCCCTCACCTCTGCATCAAGGTCAAATACATTTTCGGAGGTTGCTATGGGGATTACCTCAGCATCGAGACCTGTAGGTTTCTCTGGTTTCACCTCGGGGACCTCCTCTTCTTTCTCGATTTCCTTCTCCATCCGGATCAGATTCGGAGGATCCAGACCAAATTTATAGCCGATTCTGGCCAGCTCAAGAATGGTCATCAAAACAGACTTCTCTCCAGTGTGTGACACTAGGGATACAAGAAAGTTTTTGACTTAGTACTTTACTCTAACCACTTAGCAGTACATGTGTGTCACTTTTTAAAGGTACTGATAAATGTATCACATACTACTAATATATGTATCAATTTTTTATTTCTAACAATCAATACTGTACTTATGTAGGCATTTAAATGATCACTTTCATTCAAATACAAGAGGCCCATATGTCACAATGCTCACCTGAGCTACAATGGCCCTGCTTTTCTTCAGCAGCAGATCCCCCCCCCCCCCCTACATGTATATATTCCTATGAAAAATATTTATCACATATTGTGGCCTCACAATGAAGCTTTCACATAAGTCTCATTTTTTCTGACCAAGTGGTTTTTGACAAGATTTTTGATTGGCCCCAGCTTTTTTTCACAATTTCTTGATTATCTCCCCTTGGAATAGCATGCTGTCCTTCATTTTGAATAAACTTGAATCCCCTACACCAAAGGATACTCTGTTACCAAGTTTGGTTGAAATGGGTTCAGTGGTTCTGAAGAAGATGATGAAAACATGAAAAGGTGATAAAGACGACGACAGACAATGGACAAATTTTGATCAGAAAAGCTCACTAGAACCTTTGGCTGGGGTGAGCTTACCAGTAATTGATAAATTCTTAGTTTCTTTTCAACTCATCTGGGTAATAGTTTTGCTGATAAGAATGTTACATGCTCAATATAAAAGCATTGTAAACCTTATTTACTCCTGAGAGTGTACCTTTTAAGTTCATTGCATCACATGTCATACTGAACTTATGATTGATGGTAGGAAAAGATGACTGAGCCCACTTTTTAATATGGCATCTTTCCCCAACTTCTTATAATACCTCAATGCTCTCCTACATATTGGAACTTGATTTCAATGTAAACTAAATATCCGTTTTTTTCATTACACCATAGGCCTGTTCAACAGAGCGAACGTTCGTGAGCGCTCGCCAAATTCCTTATCTCTCCAACAGAAATGTTCACAAGTGCTCGCGAACATTCGCTCTGCTGAACAGGCCTCATTTGTATTGTACAGGTTAATCCATTACCTAGGTACTCTGTTTCAAACATCTGATCATCGGCCATTCCGTACGCTTTACACCAGTTAAGGAAGTTAGCCGTATTGTCTCTTGCAAACCAGCTTCCAGGAGTGGCATTTTTACGGTACTTCAATGAAACTTTGGGTAGGGGCTGTTACAATAAAAAAAAAGTTTATGCAACTCACAAATTTACATACACATGTGAATTCTTTTATCTATAAACATATATAAATTATACTTTGTCCTAATTCTCTCTGACACATTCTTGCATGTTATTAAATGACAAGGAAACAGTAGCCGTTTCTTAAGAAAACATTTTTTTTTTTCTGAAAGACTCATGACTACCTTCTCATTTCTGATCTACATATATGCACATACTTTACTAATTATCAACAAAATTATTGTCTCTTCCCTTTTTGGATATTCACATACAGTGACAATTTCTCTATTTCATGCATAAACAAATGTAATCAAAATCTTCTAACATACCCACCACCTAATGCATTAATAAATACAAAGTTTCAAGTTAATCTTTCAAAATAAACCACATCTACTAACATATAAACATGTACACCACCTACATTCAATGATTCTTAGGTTAAAGCCTTACAGTGTACCAAGCAATGTTGAGTGTTGCATGTCAAACCCATATAAGCATTTGCTCCAGTGTCAGTAATTATTACTATATAAAAATTACAACTCCACCTATGTTATAATGGCAAGATAAAACTTACAGTTCTTTTCAACTTATTCCATTAATTCCAACAATAAAAATCACTCTGTTGCAAAGAGAAAATGTAGCTTTCCTTCAAACTCATGAAAGCAGGCATTAATTTTGTTGGGGAAAATAAGAGTAAAAATAGATTAAAAGAGGTGGTTAACAATTTACTGTGTGCTGAGATTTAAGATTGAAAGAAGAATAAAGTAACTTAAAAAGATCATATTTATTATCCAGTATGCCCCTATTTTACAAAAAAAAAAAAAAAAAGGAAAGAAAGAAAAAAGAAAAGAAAGTAAAAAAAAGAAAAGAAAATGCTCATTTCAGTTTTAGCTCAATCAGCTTGTCTTGTTCTAAATTATAAGCTTGATAGAGAAACATCTGTATTGATTAGCTTACATACGTACTGAATAAGATGCAAAAACCATCATACCAAATACCTGGCACTTGCATGTCCATTAATAACTTTTACCAAAATTAGATAAATAGGATAACACATGTAGAGCACATTAATGAAAATAAATCTGCTTTCAATTTTTCTACATTTGTAATATTCTAAATTGTCATTTCTATTTAATGAAAGGTTGTCAATATCTGCCTTTTACAGTGAGTTATTAAGACTCTCTCCATACAAACATGTTGTATACATGTACCCTAGCATACATCCCCCATTAGCAAATTATTATTATAGCAAATAGAAACAATATAATCTCAAAAATCATAATCAAAGAACTAATTAGCCCCACTGTGTTAATTAGCACTAGTGCCTACCTCTGTGTAGCTTCCGTCTCGGACACACTCTTCTGCTTTCCCCTGGATTAGTTTGGCCAGATTACACAAATGTACTCCATTATCAAGAACATCCATAAAATTGTCTGTTGATATATCAATACCTGAATGATAATAATAAATAATAATAATAAATCAAGTACTAGTATGTATAAAATCATGATATTAATTTAAATTATACATTTTATAAGACTTTATAGGAAATTTCCAGTAAAGTAACTAGATGCAAAGTAAGACCTAAGTCCAGCATGTACATAATCAAAAAAAAAAAAAAAAAAATTGAGACACCGGTGAATGGATGCATCAATAGCATCTTAATTCTCACTGCAGGTCTTTCCCACAAGCTTGGGAAAAAAAACAACAAAACCTTGAATGTTTTTACATCACCAGATGTTCAAGTTTTATACAAAACATAGTTGCTTTTTATTTTTTAAAGTATTGAATAGACAAAACTGAGTGTCCTTCTGTAGTATATTTTAGGTAAATTTTTTACAACCAATGAAGTTAATTTTAAGCTCCATACTCTACAGATAAGAGGTCTTCCTACATTTATTTCAATGTTTATGAGAAGGGGGGTTGTCATGAATGCCTACATAACATATTCAAAGTTATTTTTCCGCTTGTCAGAAAGGCCCAAGAAGTTGCATTTGTGGATGTATGGAGATAGAGAGGTTATTCCCATTAAAGACCTGTAGTCATCAAGTGACCAGACACTAACCAAGAGTCCTTGCAATCCACTCAGCCAGGTCTTCTTTGATTGGCTTCAGACTTTCCTCCTGTAAAACAGCAAGCTTCTGGGACACATGACACTCCTCTTCCTCTTTAGGGGCTCCATTGGTTGTCAATCTAGGATCAAGCCCTGCCTCTGGGCGGGACAATCCCGCCTCTCTAACAGTCGTCATGGTAATCTTTATGTTCTTGCCATCTAAAATATATTAAATCTTATTCATGAAATATTCAAACTGTTGAATTAATTTTAATAATTTTTTTAGGGCAGCAATGTACAAATTTCACAAAATTGAATTCTTAATTGCATTTTCTGAATTTGAATTGAGAAGTAGCAGATCTTTGAAATTAAATTTTATATACATGTAGTATTCCAGTCCATATTTTTTTTCCTTTTCAAAAGCATTTTGATCATTTTTGATTCAGAAATATAGTTGCAAAAAAGAGAAAATAGGATAACTGCAAAAAATGACTGACCAAAATTTTCCTTTTAAAGACTATCAGTATATAATATACATGTATATATACATGTGAATATTGATTGACACATGATTTTCATTGATCTAAAGAAGATCCACTTCCTTACTTCCAAGTATCAAATACTAACAAGATGTATTTGTGAAACACTGATACCCCCATGACAACTCATTGCCATGGTTATAAAGTTTTTCAAATGTAGGTCACACTCTTTAGGTAAGGTTCTTGTCAAAAGGAATACACCCATATAAAATATAAGCCCTAGCACCAACCATTTGAATATTATGGCCAAGGTTAAAGTTTTTCATGTGTAAAACTCCAAGGTCAAGAGGTCAAAAATATTGGTACCCAAAGATCTTGAAATACATGTGTGAAACATGAAAGTGCTAGCACCAACTGTGTAAAAGCTATGGTCAAGGTTAAAGTTTGGTAAATTTTTCAAATCTGGGACAAACTCCAAGGTCAAGAGGTCACATACATTGGTACCCAAAGAAAGGAATAGATGTGTCAAATACGAAAGCCCTAGCACCAACTGTATGAAAGAAATGACCAAGATAAGTTTGGTAAAATTTTCAAAATATTAATGTGGGACTAACTCTAAGATCAAGAGGTCAAATATGTTGGTACCCAAAGAAAGGTCTTTTCACATTTTAGAATACATTCATGTACATGTATCAAATATGAAAGCCCTAGCACCAACGATTCAAAAGTTATGGGCAAGGTTAATGATTTTGCAGACAGACGTACAGCTTGACAAATAGACAGAAGGACAAATCAAAACTATACATGCCCCCAATCTTCAATTATTAAGGGGGCATAAAAATTTCCTCCACAGATGCTGTCAACTGAATTTCGGATAAGATTGGTCCCTTTTTATTAAAATTCCATTCTCTGCCTACTCTGTTGCTTCTAAACAAAACTTCCAGGAATGATTTTATGTCAAGTACACAGGAATGAGGACACACAAAGTATTGCTATTTGCTGCAAATAATCGTGCACTGCCTTACTCAATTAAAGGCCTATAGCCTTGATGATATTCTTTGATGTGTGACAATGAATAGCAACAAAAAATGTATAGGCAACTTAGGTAAAGGTTATCAAAATCAGGTCTGACACATCAATGTGGATTTTTTCCCCATTAAATATGTCCGTATCAAACCAGTAATTCAAATCATATCAGTCCAACACATGCTGTACATGGACTTACAATCATTTTATTTTGTTTACTGCAGATTTTGAAGAAAATATTTGCTTAGGATTTAAATTTTCTTTTACCCTTTACTTATAGAATTACAATATGCAAATCCAGTAAGTTACATTAATAGTAACAGTCATTTAAAAGATAATACTAAGATTACTTCCTTTCTACAACCTACATGATTTATGAAAATTTTCAGATCTATATTTTAACCTACATGTACATGTATGTTCCCTGCATTAGGATATATAAAAGGAGAATTCTATCTGAGATTGTGAATGTTATTTTTAGTCCTCTTTCTTTCTACTCAAGTGACACACAGTGACCTGTGTAAACACACTCGAGTTTAAATTTTTCAGACCTTTTAAATTAAAGTTTGAAATTCTTAATTCCTCTGCTATACACCATTTCTATCGTTTGTTCCCATGCATTTCTATCAGGCCTGGGAAGGTCTTGTCTATGTTTAAATAACTAAATATGTTTCAATTACATTGTTTACCCATAATAATTTGTTGAATTGTTCAAGTTCACTGAGTTGGTATTTATTTATTGAAATAAGTTTCATTGCTGATTGTTGAACCCATGCTTCATGTGCATACCTACACATACATAGATTTTAGCTTACACACTTTACTTAGACCTTAATAACTAGATACATCAAGTTCATAGAATATATGGTAAGACATGCAAGATAACACTAATGTGTAAGCATCATATTACAGGGACTATGATCATAATGATGAATTCAAGTTTTAAAGTTTCTTTAAGAAAACAGACAGCACAAGGACATATTGACAATGACTGAAGAAAAGGGCACAGGTATCATTAGCTGTGCACTTTTAACCTTTCAGTGAAAATATACCTAGGAAAATTTAGAAAAACACCAAATATCACACACACACAATAAAGGTTTATCATTTACCCATGATCATCTTGATGGAAAAATCCAGCTTTCCTTTTGAAAATAAATCCTCATACACCATCTGAATTTAAACTCTTACTGCAACACATGATGTCATGATGTCTTCAATGTTCAAATCTGTTTGGCTATTAATGGGTTCTACAGATTCTTTAACCGAATAAGGATAAAAATAAACACTTTTCCGTAATCACATTATCTCGTTGGCGGCACCTGTTCTATTTACTTACAAAATAAAAATTGGCAACTTATCTGGCCAACAAAAAGTCACAATGGCTTGATGACGTTACCACTATAGTTCACAAGATTTCACACTTAGACGTCATTCATTGTGTGTTTGATAAACTGAGAAAATACCGTAATCCACTACGAAATGTTCTTATTTTGTTTCTACCTAGCATATCATTATCACTGATTAAAGGCCTTGTATGGCACCTGGGATAATATATAAATAGGTCTGTAAACTAAATCAACCCTGATTCGATTTACTGACCCAAACTTTCATACAAATGCTACATGTATACTGGCTTGGATTACCTGATTATATTGCATCCATTTATTTTTTTTTCTCTATGAATTCAAAATAAATGTAAACTAAAAGCTTACTTTCCCCCCTTCTATCAATATCTTTCACACACCTTGTTTATCTCATCTTTGTACTTTTTATACAAATTAGGAAGACTGGCCAAGGACACATATTAATTTCAAGTCACAACTTTTAACCTAAAACTGTTTGTGAAAGATAGGAATTAAAAACTATATCTAAAGGATTATTTCTCCTTCACCATCTCAGCCCAATCAGCTGTGCACTACTGACTAGTGTTAGGGAAAACATAATGTCATCGAGTTAAGAGGTGTATGAATGTCAATAAATTGACTCTCAATAGCTCAATGGTTAGAGCAACAGAGGCACTGGGTTTGAGTCCTTGTTGAGACTTCATTTTTCACCACCTGTAACATTGTTTTGGCACCCTGTGTACAAAACCCACTATTCCCTGCGAACATGCCTTGCAGCATTTCCTTACGATATTTCATAGAATTCTGAGATGAATTTCAACAGCCGGGGGGGGGGGGGGGGGGGGGGTATGTCGTATGTCACTGAGTTAACAAATGTGTGAATAAATCAGTCAGCATACCAGGTCTCAATAGCTTATGATTATAAATGAAACAGGGTGAATTTGTATTTATATCATTTAAATATACGTTTGACGAATTCCTATTGTGGACGCCACGCACATGTACTGATATAAAAACAGAGAATATTCGGTGAAAAAAATAATGAGCACATTTTAACAAACTTTTCTAAAAGTTATTAAAAGTGTCTAAAAATTTGTGTTGAAGATCCATATTTGTTCCACAGTCAAATTATTATTCCGGTTTCAGTTTAATTTTATTTCTTGTACGCGAGCACTACCACTGTCTAAGTTAAGTTCTGCAATTCTACTGCCTTCTGCCAGAGTATTTGTACAACGAAACTCCCACGTTCAGCATATTGGAGACAATTCTTAAGTTGTTGGAAGAAAATCCTGCAAAGCACTCATTCTTTTTTTTACTGAAATGAAATAATAAAATCATATGTTTACCTTCAGAGAAAGTCAAATGAAATCAAACTGCCTTCGACCAAACGACCATGTAAACAAATCCAGTTGACTTCCGTAAATGTTATCAAGCAATTTGATTGGCTTACCCTTTTCATTATAATCCAACCAAGAGACACGTATCAGGATCATGACTCTCTCTTTCTCTCTCTCTCCTCTCTCTCTCTCTCTCTCTCTCAAAATTGAGTTCTTTATTTCAGAATTTAACCTCACCTCATATCGTGGGGTTCAATTATTTATTTAAATGATCAGGGATTTACATATATACGTCTCTGCTGAAATTTAATTGAAGTTTTTTTAATTATATAGGCCTATATTCATTCACCTTGAAAATCTGTTGAAATAAGATAGATTATTTTTAGTACGTGTAAATGTGAGGCAGCAAATACATAAAAAGAGCCTCACCATGTCTTAGTTATGTAAAGATTTTTTTGAATGAAATTATTAGTTGGATAAAAGGTCTCAGGCGTTTTTTGCTGACGGTACTTTTTTTTTTTTTTTTCAATATTGGACAAGAACAGGGGCGGAATAAGCCAAGAAAAATGCCTATTAAGTTGTAATGTTCTACAAATACTGGTATACGATTTTATTTTATAACTTTTGCCGAAAGAATTTTCCGCAACAAAATTATTTTAAAATGTAATAACTTCAAACATATTTAAAAATAATTAAGAACTGCATGACATTGATCAGTTGATACAAATTTTAAGTTCACTAATAAATTTAACTTGATTTTTATGCACTTGCTTGAAGCTAATTGCTGAAAGCATTTCCCATGTCTGCCCCCTTTCTTTATCCATTAGGCTGAAGTTTTTATTTTGATTTGAGGGAGGGTGGAGTTAACTAGGTTATTCTTAAATTAAACTATACGTATAAAACATATGTTGTAAAAGTTGTTTTTATTTTATGTAAGAGGCAGGTTTGTGTCCCGAATGGATTTATTCTTATCATCAAACATAAAGTTACTGTTTTTTATAGCACCCTGCATAAAAAGTGAAATTTACAGATCCTTCGGATATGACCTTAAACGTAGGCCCTATGCCACGACAGGCATTTGAAAGATAAAAAAAAATCATGGGTGGATCTAGAAGGGATCGGGGGAAGAGTCTCTTAGGATTTTCAGAGATGTTAAATTTCTCTGTAAAAGTTACCCCCAAAAATGACCTTGGATACCCCAAGGAAACACGGACCCCTTTTAAACGGTAAGGAGAGTTCGTCATTTACCTGAAGAAAAATTGACTTATAGGAAAGTGTCTTTTCCTAAAACACCCACACACCTCCACGAAATAGGATTTTGAGCTTTTGGCAAATTGCTTATTTGTTTTATTTATATATATTTATTTCATTTTTTTTAAATTTCTATTTAATTATTTTATTTACTTCTTTATCACAAACTTTCTGAGTCTGACATTTTTGTGAATCCTTCTGGAAAAATTCCTAAATCGGCACCTGGAACCCTCATTTTGCTCAATTAATGATCTGAGTGTCGAGTATTGGTGCTCTTCGCCGGTATTTGGTTACGTTTCACCTGAATGAAAAATTCTCGCAAAGGACGTAAAACAAAAATCACGCAATTAATCGCACTTTGATCCTGGTTTGCAGCTGGAACGAAAACAATTAAAACCCAACCGGTTTTTGCAATGATAGCAGAAATAATTTGATTTGGGCTTTGGATTTTTTTTCCTTGTCAGTTATTTCATATGGGACATGTACGAGCCATATCCTCCCATGCAGTCGTTGCACTGTTATCGCCTTTCCCCATGCATTTGAACGTTAACCTTCTAGCGTCCCTCTCACCTCGATCTGGAAAAGGCTTCTTAATTCTACAAGAACTTTGTTCTTATGCATGTGTGGGTGTACATATTGAATGATTTAAATAAAGGTATATAAGTTTTTATCTTGATAAGATAAATTTACTATTATTTATCTTTGCAGATTGCTACGACACCTTCATTTGCTAAAATGTATCGCCATGTTATTCTTTTCCTGGTGATTTCATTTTTACATATTCATTGCTTTGTACATGTAACTGCTCAATCTTCTACAACCTCAAATCTTATCATGGAGGCGACGCAACTCTTCTTCGCACTCTTCAAGATGAGATTAAAATTCTAAAACTGGAACACTCTTCAACTCTACATCAACTCTCGTCAACATTGAATCAACTGTCATCTACTCTGTCACAAATTGCCGATTTACAACATGGACAGAACGTACTACGGGAGGAGCTGCAGAAGGAACGTAACTTCCGCCTCCGACTGGAAGCGGAAGTCAATGATTTAAAAACTCAGAGTTGTGACTGCAACAATTCTTCACAGAACAGTAGTGATCTTTCTCATTCCAGTATACAGCAAGTAAAAGAAACGATAACGTTTACTTTGGAGCTGGATATGAAACAACAGAAAGAATTCATTATGAGTGAAATATCCAGCTTGAAAGCTAAGACTGGGGCCATGGCAATGACAATTTCTGGTTTGGTGTCTTCAGGTAAGGCGAAAATAATTGCATGAACATATCCCTGCATCACAATATAATTTACAGCTACTTGTAGCAATCTATGAGAAATGATAGAAAGTCATGGTCCAGGATGATTTTGGTCCTCAGCATTCAACATATGAATCTTAATGTTTTAAATCTATTTTTTTTTTATCTCTACCCAAGTTCTATCATGGCTCCGGGATCTTGAAACATCTTAAGTCAAAATCTTTATGTTGTTCTAAATTTTTGTAGAAGTCAAGCAGAACAAAATCAAAGTATTTCTCAATATTGCTTTACAAAATTGTGTTATCTGCAAATTTAGAGATTAATTCATTAATTAATAAACATTTTACACTGGGGCCTGGTTTTCAATTACCCGCTTATTTAATCGCCATTTATCACTGAAAGGAAAGAAAAAGGAATTAAATACATTTAATTTTTAAATAGTTTCAGATATCCAGAAGCAGATATACTTTTCTGCAGAACAGTACGAGACGTTAACAAACAATGGGAGCAACACGAAAAATTCATCTTTCCACACGTGATAAATAATGTTGGGGGAGGATATGATGCAGATTCCGGTGTGTTTACCGTACCACAAAATGGCGTCTATGTGTTGTCTTGTTCCCTAGCCACGCATTCCAACAGAATGATTGCTAAGATGGTAAAAAATGGCAACCCTCTTCTTGGAATCGCATCTTCTGCAAGTGATGGTGAAGTTGATACAGGGAATAATTTAGTTGTGATACACCTTCAGCAAGGAGACAGGGTGTGGATACAACATCACATTGGAGCGTTTCTGTGGACAATGGATGAAGCTCCTCTATCAACATTTTCAGGATTTATTCTTCACTAGGAGGGAGATATTGGAGCATTCCTCCTTTTACACCCCGAAGATTATGTGTACTTCTTTGAAAGGCACAGGGTGGGCTATTGGGAATAATCATTTAAATAAGATGAAAATGCCTGACGATTTGCAGTCCTCTATTTTTACTCAGGGATGGCCGTATCAGGGAAAAGGCCGAGGGACAACCCCCTAAAGGTTATCAAAAATGTGTATTTAAAGACATAATGATAATTGACAAAATTAATTTAAGCAACTGGTGTACGTCATCATGAGTTACTTATGTATCTGTTTTACAAGTAGAGCTAAGATAATATTTTTGAGTTAACAAGCAATAAACAAATCACTCGAAGTACAGTTCACCTGATGATATGTATGCACTAATGGCAATTTAACAAATTAAATATTTTGTGATTATAAAATCTGACAAATCAAGCCATTATGATTTATGACAATTCAATAATATAAGATTTGAAAGTGTCACTGTTTTTTCTGAAACTGTTGGTATTGTCTCATTTCCAATCTTGAATCTTTCGTCGGTCACTAATGAATTTTCGTCCTTTATCGTCAAACTTCAAGATATACCACGGTAGAGCGCTCGCTCCACGATCGGAAGGTCGTGGGCTCGAGCCCCGGCCGCGACTGACTTAGGTCGATAAAAAATAGGTAGCAACTGTTCCTTCGCCAAGCGCTCGGCACTTTGAAGTGAAAGTTGCGGGTCCTTCGGATGAGACCAAAAACCGAGGCCCCGTGTCACGGCAGGCGTTGGCACGATAAAGATCCCTCACTGCTCAATGGCCCTGAGTGCCGAGCAAAGTCCTTCACCGGTATATGGTGACGTCTCTATATGAGTGAAAAATTCTCGAACGAGGCGTAAAACAACATACAATCAATCAATCAATCAAGATATACTAGGGCTGCACTGCTTGCATGTTTATGCTTTCATTCTAGATCTTTCCCAAATGATGACTGATCTACGGGATGAAACTCTGCCATTCCAGACCTTTCTGGCACCATTTAGATGACTGAATGGCGTAGGTTCACCCTGTGTGATTCTCTTATAGTGTTCACTTAGCTTCTATACCCCAGTATAAATTATGTTAACCTGTTCGTGAAGCACAGTTCCATACACATTAACTAAATCTAAGCTGATGACTGCAGCTCTCCGTTTAGACTGTTTATATAGTTTCCCGGATTATATCTGTGTCGATATACTTGTGTGCTACATGTACATGTTTATACATTCTGATATACATGTATTCCGATACTCCTAGCCCTCTCATCTGCATGTCGATGCCAGTCACCGATTCCCAAGCATGTAATCAGACATTCTCTTGGCTTAAATTGCAAGATATTTCTCTCTTTCTACGTTCAGGATTGATTTTGTCCTAAACTGTTTCAGTACTTCTGATTTCTCTTCTTTGGGAATAGAATAAAATGTAGTTTTCTCATCCCAATTTTGTCGAGGTGTTTTGTAGGGTCATTTTGGTTTGGTTTAATTTCCCAGACACTGTATTATGGTATCTTCAATTTTGTATGCATATGGTAATAAACATTGCATAAATTACCCCCCCCCCCCAAAAAAAAAATAATCATTGATTTTTTTTATTTGTTATTACGATTTATATGCAGGCAAATAGCTCAACTAATCCTCCCAGATTCTTTCTTCTACCTTTATGAGCAGAAACACGTTACATTAACTTCAGAGATTGTGTTTATTTGATCTATGTAGAAAGAGGAGTCTCAAGAGTGCTGTCCATTACTTTAAGGCTTAAAAGAAATGTTATCCTGTTTTCAATAGAGCTGATCATGATATAAAGGCACATCATCCCCCTGTTCAGTCATATAAAACATTGTATTAACACTGATGAGTTATTATACTCCATTTGCAACCACAACAACTTTAGTAATACATGTACATGAACCCATCGTTATTATAACATTAAGGACAGATCGATGAAACAATTAAACAAAAAATGCATGGATGCCTGGATTGGTATATATTTTTAGACCTATTTTGGTTGTAAATAATGCGAATATGAATTTAAAATCTGTAATATTGAGAATCTTCCTACGATGCTCAAAATTCTACCTTTCGGCAACCATCTTTATTGATATATATATACACTAGACAAAATTGCTAATGCACCATAAAAGAAAAATTAAGATTTTTTTTAAAAAACTTGTTAATGCTGTATTTGATATGTAATTATGTTACTTAAATAAAAATGAGGCATTTAAATGTCTTTACTGATAGATAACTACAATGTTTACTGAAGCGTAACCATTTCATAGAAAAAATTAAAGTCGTGTCCATACTTTTTTGGAAGAATAAATTTCTATTTTTTTCTGTGTGTTTGTGTTCTTTGTATTTGTACTAATCAAAAACTCAGAAAAAAAAGTTACACCGTTTGCGGCGTTGACAGTATAGTGGCTGCAGGGGGTTCCTTTGGAGAAATTTGTTTAAAAAAAAATGAAAACAATTAAAGATTTTGAATTCCTTTCATGAGAAATTGTTGCAAATAGATTAATAAACATAAAAAATGTTTACTATAGATAGCCATGGCATTAAGTAAGCAGCACACGATAATTTGAAAATTGTACCACAAAATTGGGTCAACCGGAAGTTGGGTGGATTTGGTATGGACACCAAGGCACTGGATGACTACTAGGCGATATGATAGTCAATAACTGTATGTTATTTGATTTTTTAAATGGGAGACTGCTTCTGTGGCAACCTCACGGACCACCTTTGGGATCACCAACTTCATATCTGGGCAAAAACGGTGCGCAGTGCACATCGGAAAATTCGTTTTCAGGCACCAAGGTCATTTAAGGGTCTTGTCATGATACCAAGACATTTGTCAATCCCACTGTCTTGGAAAAGATGGCATATTATATATATATACTATTACCGATCGGGCAAATGTTCAATTCACAAATAAGAATAACAAGTGGTGCGTTAGCAATTTTGTCTATTGTATATACAACTTTTTGTCACTTTAAATTACATTATTATGAAACTTTAAATGAAAAATTAAAATATATGCGGTTAAACTTATTAATTTTACTTACATAAACACGGCTTTAGTTGTTATGTTCAATTATGTTCAAAGGTTTTTTTGGTAAAAGTTTGTATGATTTGTCCTTAGTTTTCATTTTGAGATCCAACAGACTCATTATAATTATATAATTTTACTGACTCGGGACAAATGTGTTCCGGAAGCAACTATATTTGACAGTAAGTTTGAACGAATACTTTGAGGTTCTCAGTATTTTCAAATTAAAAACAAAATGTCTGATTATAATTTTAAAAAGTAGCATTCATTCATATTTGTGTAGCATGTACATACAGGGGTACGGCATGTAGTACATCATTGTCCTGGTGCATGCAGTTCAGATGCCACCAACATTGCATCCTTTTTGAAAGTGTGGGGTTGGGTGGGGAAAATATTTGAGAATTAAAAAAAAAAGTATATGCAAACTCCAAAATCCTATTTCGTTTCGGTGAGGGGTTGGGGGTTCCAACTTCTTAAATTCGACATGATATTTTTTAAAACTACATTGACATAGGAGGATTTGCAGCAAAAACAAAAGGGTGTGGGGTCGCAAATGGCCTTACAAAGTGCATTTTCATCCTAAATTATCAGTAAAAGATTATGATGGACCCCCCCCCCCCAACACACACACACACACACAGTACGTGCCTGAGTGGTATTATAATCCTTTAGGCTGGACTACTAAAAATAATATCAGCACTTAAAAGCATGGGACTATATTCAGCGATTTTCGTAATAATATACCTTTTAATTTTTTTTGCGCGGTAGGGCGAGCGTAAACGTTCTCTCTCTCTCTCTCTCTCTCTCTCTCTCTCTCTCTGATGTTCGTACTTCATGGGAAAGCGACACAGGAGTTGGATGGGAGTGAAATGACAACTATAATCCAATCTTTCCAGCTAGGTATATCTATCAGTGTCAAAGTATCTAAAATTATAAACTATGTACAATTATAAACTCTCTTTAGTATGCTATCACCACACAATTCATCTCTTCACATGTAGACTTTATCCAGCAATTCGGTTATATTTTTTTCAGTCTCAAAATCAATAAATTATATTCATAGGGACACTAAAAAAACACTGCAGGTAGCGATCTCAATGTATTATCGTTAGTAAATCGAACAGCTATCGATCAGCGTCTAAACTGGTATCACAATAGCTGTCAATTAATTCAAATACAGTTAAAATGATGTCCAGGGAGTAGCATTATTGTTATATTAATGATTTGTTAGATGATCCTTTGTTCATATGCATGCATTTACAAGAAGAACATTAAAGGAGCATGTGCATAGAGATGAACAAATGATAATGGTAAGTCTCTCTCTCTCTCATATTAACAGGCGGTGAAAAAAGCTAAATAATTAGTATGTTTATTTTCGCGAACTCATAAGCTTTTTTCAGATAATAAAATATAAACTAGTTTAACATACTTAATTAAGACTCCCCTTGATCCTTACGTTGCGGGTTCGAATCCCACTGCGGGACGTGGAGAACGTTCCTTCGGATGAGGCCGTACATATGTCTCGCAGTAGATGCTGGCACGAAAAAGATCCCTCTCTGCTTAATGGCCCTGAGTGCCGAGTATAGGTCTAAATTTGCAGCCCTCCATCGCGGCAAGTGGTGGCGTCTCCGGATGAGTGAAAAATTCTTGAGAGGGGCGTTTAAACAACAAACAAACAAGTTTACACCAGAATCAAACAGGATTTTGTATTGAAACAGACACAATCACTCCTCCTTAAAGTTGACTCGTGCAGTATATAATGATAAATAGAAACCTTATACGTTTGAATCGCCTAAATATTAATTAGTCTTCATAGATGATACGTCATGTAATATTTACCAAGTTATACTGCATTCAAATGGCCATAGGAGGGGGGGGGGGATTGAAAAATAGAGACCAGAGGTAATGTAAAAAATTGATACCCTATTGTGGCCCCGGTCCACTCTACACCCAGGGCCAGGTTTGACTGAACAATTTAGAATCTACGCTACCTAAGGAAGTTTCAACTTTTCTCCTCCACTGGTTCTTTAGAAAAAGATTTGAAAGATTTTTCCTATATTTTTTAAATGAAAGAACTATAGTGCCCCTGGGGCCGTAATTTGAACTATTTAGAATCCACAATACATGTACTTCAGGATGCTTCCAAATAAGTTTCTTCAGAAGAGGAATTTTTAATGACTTCAACCCATTTTTGCCTTTTATTGAATATCTACCCTTAGAAGGGGGCTTGACCCTCAAATTTATATCCCCCTTTACCACTGTATACCCAAGGATTTGTTTAAAATTGGATCAGTGATTCCTGAGAAAAAGTCGAAAATCTGAAAAGTTTACAGATCGACGGACAGACAGACGGGGTCGACCCAGACTGGGCAGTAGACAGACAGCTAGACGGATGGACGCTGGATAACTGGTGATCAGAAAATTCAGCTCAGTTGAGCTAAAAAAATTGATCGGGATCGGCCTTCATTAGTTCTCTGACACGGAGCGCGAAATACGAGGTCGTCTGCGTTGAACATCAAAGTTGATTCCTTTTTTTCATTGAATTTCAATGTTTAAAGCAGCATTTGAATTCATTCTGAGTATGGAGATTTATTAACTTAACTGTATTCCCAAGAGAAAGTAAATGTTTCAATATCTACACTGAAGGTAAAGTGCGTAAACCTGTACACTGGTAAATTTTTATGTAAACACGACCTTAGCAGATGCATGTACATGTATTAATAGATCTATCCGGAAACATTATTCATTCATTATTCGTATGTATTTGTACATAAGAAAAAATATTCAAATATTAGAAAGAGAGAGAGGTATTTTTGTATTATTCATATTGGCTGTGACATGGATCATTAAAAAAAAATTCTTGTAACATTTATAAAGAACGTGAATTAACAACAAATACAGAATTAATAAAATTATAAAGTTTGAAGTGTATCAAGCATGATTAATGTAATCTCTGATTATCTTTGGTTGAAAATGTTCATTTCTTTCCCTAGAATGGACAGGGATGAAGAAACATTTTCGTCGGATGAGTCTGGATTTACGGAGCAGGACATCAGAGACCACGTGGACATTCTGTTCCGAACCAGTGACGTGGAGGAAACTGGATTAGTCCCTGTGTCAAGCATCATTGAGTATCTGAGAATCCATACCAGTTTTGGTGAAGTACGTAGGTTGGAACAGGGATTTTCCACTCCATTTTGGGAATAATAATAATATAATAATAATAATGTCCTTTATTTATACAGGATTAGCACAATTAGTTTACAAAACTAGTTCACATTGTGGTCCTGAAAACATTTATACAGACAGCAAAAGTATGTACAGAAACAAATAAATAGTAAAGAATATGAAAAAAAGTGTGGTCTAATAAAAATTGTACCACAGGACCGGCAGAAAATTTAGATTTTGCTTTGATGATGCTGTGGTGTATTTGCCAGAAGAATCACAGTTTTTTAAGTCACGCCCACTTTTTGGCATCAAGCCATACCGTGACAAGACCTTGACTGATGAATGAATGATGTTAATTTCCAGACCTCGGCAATGGCTGCTGAATGAATGAAGTCAACATTTTTAATTTAAAAAAATACTAACATTAACTTGCCAAAATTCGCCTCGTAATTTAATTTTCCGTATTTTTTCTATGCGTTTCCTTATTCAGTAAATGATACTTTCTGTCTCGAATTCTCATCTTTCTATTTTCTTTCTCCAAATACATATAGCAATTTAACATCAGAAGTCCCTGCGTTTTTTTTTTCTTTACTTCATAAAGCATTTCAAATTTTCATTAAAATGTCAGAAATCATTTCATAGTGTCTATCAGGGACCTTTATACTAGACAGTATATATGTCCCTGTTTCTAAACATCCATTGCCATATTAGAAAATTTCAACGGCAATGTTTTCCATTGACATCCCCCCCCCTTTAAAAATAACGATCTCGAAAGATGAATTCTCTTTCAGAGTTGACAGCGTCAGTATATTACATGTAGTTTACAATCCTTACCCCTGTACCTGACCAAAAAATCATGTCTTCTGTGTCTTCAACATTTCGAAGAACATCATCACATGCACCCATTCCGAATTTTTTATCAGTGATTGCAGCAGCAGCGCCGTAGCAAAATATGATCCTTGCAGATGGAGACAGCTATTTATACTACAGACTCTGGACCGTGGCTTGACACCATGTTGTAGGCGGTGCCAATTATCTGACAACTTGCCTTTCTCTCATTGGTCCTCTGGTACAAGTAACTTACACAATAGATATTAATTGGCTATCGGTAAATACACTCACAGTTTTTATTCACTTGGGGCTCCGCCCCCCGTGAATGAAAAAGTGTATTTACCGATAGCCAATTAATATTCTATAGTGTAACTATAACTTATATTTACACATGATGGAATGTAAAACTTCCATAAAACTGAACATAATCAATGAGGTGTTAGGTACATTTTAGTTAGTTTGTAGACTGAAAATAATTTCTGATATATGCTGATTTAAAACTTTGTAATGATGGATAACACTTTAAATATTCTGGCAATTCATTCCATATTTTCGAGCCATAAATTGTACAGGCAGAGTTGCAAATTTCTGTGATGTTTATGTCTCTGTTATCAGCAATTTTTAAGCCCCCCCCCCCCCCCCCAATTAGATTTTCATGAATTTTTCTTACAACCTAGGCTTTTTTTAATTCAATTATTATTATGTTTAATTTTTTTTTTTAGCATGATAATTCCATGTTACTTTAAATCCACCTGGATCAAGCATGCAGGGGTGGTGCATTTTATTTACATATTTAACTCATTGTTTGATTAAATTACAAGCCTCAGGACCAACGAAAAGGTAATCTCTTCACTACACTGAAAAAAAAGTTAATCAGGTCCTCCTTGTACAATACACGTATAATTTCACAAAGCAGTAATTTTTTCCACTTGTTGATAGAATGAAGAGGATTTATCATTCCTTGTAAGGCTGGCAGACCCAGGGGGAAATAACCCTTGTCTGACTCTGGAGCAGTACCGACAGATCATGTGGCAGTGGATTAAACAGCTACAGGTCGGATCAAGAGATTCAAGGTGAAACGTGATTGTTCTCTTTCTTCTCTCTGTCTTATCCTGACCAAGTTTTGTGTATTTTGGTTTGGTTTTTCTCTCTCTCTTTTATCTTGACCAATGTGTTGTGTGTAATTTGGTTTGAGGGAATTTCTTATTGGATGTATTTAAGGTCTTGGGTAAATCAAAGTTGTGGAAAAAAAATGTAAAGTTTTAGAGTAATCTCTATATATATCTCTGATATATTTGTTTGTATTTTACTGATATTTTCATTTATAATTTATATATCACTAGCAATTTATGCTACAGTTGTAAAAATACAATAAATGTTTAATCATTTGAGTTGCATGATCAAATCATGAGTGAAATTAGATAAGATATAAAGAATCAGTTAACAGTTTGATATGCTTGATTATCTTTCATTCTAAGACTGATTTTTAAAATAAAATTTCCTAAAATATGTCAGTGGACATGCACATTTGTTTGTCATTACACTCCTATGTTTAACAAAACTCTTGGTGATCTTAGAAACAGAATACGGTAGCTAATATTAAATATGACTTTTCAGCACACCCTTAAGTCTAACTTAACCTTTGTTGAAAATGTTTTAATGATCTTAGAAATAGAATAGCTAATAAACTTATCCCTGAGGTCCGTACCTTGATATTGGTGCTTCAGGCTGGCATTGCATGTTCAAGTCATCTTTGAAAGCCCTCTTATGCCATCAAATTTTTATTTGCATGTGATACAGTTAATTTTACAGTGACAAATTGTAATCAATGATTATTTAAAATAAAGAGAGAGATGTTTTCTATTAAACAATACAGGTCTACAAAGGAAACTATAGAAATTTATAACTATAAGGTCTGAAAACTGAACAAGAAGATAAACAGAGACAGGTTGTAGGCTTTGATCTAGTTTAGCTAATATACACACATTTTATTGATGAAATTGATGCTGTGTATTAATTATTCAAGCCACTTGTCTAAGCTTCCGTTTACAGCAAATCTACATCAGTGTGCATGTTTTAGTTGGCAAAGAAATTTGGATTTTACAAAGATTGATGTAATCTGTTATCAAAAGGAAAATGAAGTCATTGTGCAATTTGATAGAGCGCAATCGCCATATTTATTTGTGTAAAAACGTTGTGAAACTCTAAAACCTGTACAAATTGTGTGTGATTCTGTAGAGAGCATCATGATCAAAGAGAAGATTAATATGGAAAATTTAATGAATAATTTGTTAGTAGACGTGAAGTGTTTAGGTTCATTAAATTAACACTTTTCTGAATCTTTGCAATGGAAACGTGACCTTTTCAGAGTAATATAAATTATCACATGCCATGTTATTTATTTTGAACACGAGACAGTGATTTTTTTTTTTTCCTTGTACATTGACAATATATAGAAGACAAGAAGAGACGTGTCTCAGAGATTTTATTACTCACGTGCAGTGATTTTAGGATATATATGGATAATTTATTTGGCTAAACACGTAACAGTGGAGTTGCCTAAAAGAATTATTTTGTGTTGAAATTTGGTGAAATCTCTACCTTGAGATAACATATATTATTTTTTCAAAAATCTTTGAATGTGATAAGCCTGTGCATCGTTTAAACCAATTATGGATGCAAATCAGAGACGACAGAAGTTCCGTTTATTTTCACTACAGAGTCGTAAGAAGAGTCAGTTTCAGTCGAGTCTGACTGACTCGTTTGTTGTCCGACTACCGTCAATGATGAGTAGCACTAGTACTGTTAGTACTACTAGTACTACTACCACGTCCAGCAAATCCAGCAAGTCCATCAGGTAATATTGTCCTAAACTCCTATTCACTACTTGTATGGGTGGGATTTTCTGTAAGGTCTTTCTTTCAGGCATTTTTGTATAGATTGTTGTTGTGTGATATAGTTAGGATAATCTAGATTGCTATATCTGATGTGTTTTATGATTTGTTTTTGCCAAAACCTTTTTTTTTAGTTAAGATGGCTTATTGCTTTATCAAAAGAATTGTACATTTACAGAATGTATAGATAAGACCTATTCAAAAGTATTTTTAATGTACATTTATTGTAGTGATGGAGGCTCTGAGTATGAAGATTTCCTATCAGACTCATCTAATAGAGTGTCCTCGCAGTCTAGCTCAGTCAAAGGTGAGTGTCGTCACACTTTTTATCAGTTAAAAGTGAGTGTTCTCTCAGTCAAACTCGGTAAACCATGCGTGTTCTCACAATCAAACTGGGTAAAAGTGAATGTTCTTTCAGTCAAACTTGGTATATGGTGAGTATTCTCAAAGTCAATTAGTCGGTAAATGGTGAGTGTTCTCCCAGTCAAACTTGGTAAACAGTGAGTGTTCTCACAGTCAAGTTCAGTCAAATGTGAGTGTCCTCATAATCTAGCTCAGTCAAAGGTGAGTGTCTTCACACTTCTCATCAATTAAATTTGAGTGTTCTCACAGTCAATTTCAGTTATAGGTGAGTGTCTTCACACTTCTTAGTGAAAAGTGAGTGTTCTCACAGTGAAACTCAGTAAAAGTTGAGTAATTTCTAGTGGTGTCAAATCGGACGATTTTTAGTAACTGGTTACTGGCTTACTTTTCTGATCGAGTATACCCAGTAACTCGGATGATTTTTCGTTACAGTTAACATATATTATTTACCTCATCCTTTACTTATCGTAGAAATAAAACACAAATGTACTGTATATGAACTTTATTTACAATTACAAACTCAACCAAATACACAAAATCTTCAAAGAAGAACCCCGTAATTGCTGGTTGATTTTGTGGAATGTCCAGTAAATTGCTGGTTTACGAAATATGTTTTAATCTTAGGTGATTGAACATAATTATTTGTATAGTCCCACAAGTATACAATAACTTCATTTCACATAATTTACATTTAACGAATTCAAATCAGCTGTTTGTATCAATTACTACCAAGCTTTCGATGTCTTCGGCGGCATCTTGTTAAATTATGTTCCTCTGACTAATAATTATGAGGTAATTATAACTCGGGTGTTTGAATCTTGTATACCCCCTGGCAATGAAAGTAATAGCAATCATATAAACTATGAAAACTTATCAAAACAAATCTATCCTATTTGTGAACAACTAGATCAAGTTTAATGGTTAATAAAATTAGAGAAATGTGTGAGTATACATTAAATCAATATAAATAACATTTATTTTCTACGTATTTACTATGTAAAATGTATTTTTATCTGAGTAACCAAATAGCAGTTTTACTAACCGATACTCGCATCGTTCGACGATTAACGGGTTAATCCGGTACTCATTGACAACACTAGTAATTTCACAATCCAGCTCGGTCAAAACTGTCTGTGTACTTATCAAATAACTGACTGTCTACCAAGTCTATCAGTCAAATGTGTTTACAATATCCCCCTTTATCAAAGGGAAGTGTATTTATAGTCCAGCCCATTCTCAGTTTAGTGTCCTCATCCCTCTCCATACCTTTTTTTAAATTTTTGTTTACATATATAGTCAAGCTATGCATTTACATATCTAGTGTCATATACAGTAATGTAGATCACTAAATTTCGTGACACTTTATTTTCCCGAGATAGTAATAAAATCTTTATTAGTCAAACAAAATTTTCACGAATTGTGGTTATTGCTCTATATAATCTTTCGAAATACTAATATACATGAGAATGAAATTTTCGTGAGCACACTGTTTTGCATAATTAAGTGAAAATAAAGTTTTTGCAAATAAAAAATGATTTACAGTAGCTGACAGTGGAAAATAAGTAAACTTAATAAAAAAAATTAATGCATATGATTGCGCCCATGACAAAAGGGCCTTATGGCAATTTTGCAAAAACAGAGAAATAACGTCATAAAGATATGACGTTGCAGACGGTGAGCGTCGACGCAGATTTTTTTTATCCACGTGTTTTACGTTTTGACACGTCTAGCTCACTTTTGTCCTTGTTCTCAACATTGAAATAATTATTTATTTTCATTTATATCTTTAATTCACGTCTTGATCTTCTAGTCCACTGATATTAATTAAAATATTTAGAATTTTATTCGAGACCCGTTTCTTAACTACATGTTATTGTAGCTTTATATACGTCTCTGATCTGGGCTATGCATTTCCTATACATGTACAGACGAGGTGATTTTCTGGATAATTGAATATGGATGAACAAATGCGATTTTGATATATAGACAAATTGAAGTTATTTGTTAGACACGGGTATATTATCAAAATATTGCAGAGGAAATTGTTTTCCTGTATAAGATCCGCCCCACCATTCTCAACACATCGATCATGTAAACATTGAAGCATTGGTACATCGTGCATAAATTTTTGTTGTAAAATGCTTTAATTGCCAAAAATTTGAAACTGATCACACTTCTTCCAACAGAAAAGAAAAGTATTCTTGTAAGTTTTCTCAAATCTAGCAAAAGTACGAACGAATGACAGACGTGAACTATAAATAAAAACAAGAGAGGTAACTCTGACAAGCGAGATACTAGAGAGGTACCAGAGAGGGACTTTTTTTTTTTAAACACCATTCAAAATCAACATACTCATACAAATTTGCTCCCGTAGTATAAAAAATATTTTTAAAAATCTTACTTATCATCAGTTAAATAAACGTTTTAATTGTAAGTATTATATTTATACTTTCTTTAAAAGTATTTTTGTAAGCTCATGGAACTAGCTGCTGTCAAAGTGAAAGAGAAATATAGAATAAGAAATAGATGCTACATTGAACCAGACTTTCATTTATTTTTTAAATCTGTTACATGTGCATCTATTTATTTTAACATGAAATTATTTTTTAAAATAACTTGAATTTAATTTTTATTTTTAGTAATAATGATCATAAATTTAAATAAAATGAAATGAAATTAAAAATAAAATTGTTTCGTCTTATTTTTGTTGTTGCAACTTCCGATGTAAGTACTTGAAAACAAACAAAAACTACCGAATGAAATAAAATTGTTCTAATTGTTCTAGCTTAAAAAAAAGTTTACATGTATGTATACCTGGTGTGTGTGTGTGAGAGAGAGAGAGAGAGAGAGAGAGAGAGAGAGAGAGATGTTACATTAAATCCAATTTATTAATACAATGTGAAATGTGAAACTTTAATGAAAAGGCGAATTTTCAAAAACACAACAATATCGTATTATGAAAAGAAATCTCTATCTCTTTTTTTTTCTTTTGCTGTCTAATTATTTTCAGTAATTCGAAAATATAACATTTTGGTACTCGTGTTGTGCATAAAAAAAGTTCAAAGGTTTTAGCTTTATCTGCAGTTTTTAGTCACTTAAAAGTCAAATATATGTAATCCTTGTCATTCATAGAATCTCAGCATTGTATGTCATTACAGTTCTATTATCAATCTAAAACTCGTTTTCTTATTGAAATAATAATCTCAGTTATCGGTTTAGTATGATATTGCTTAACTTGCCGTTGAATTATGTAAACGGGCTGATTTTGATATTTGGATTTATTGAAATAAATCTTGTTAAGATCAAATTGTATTTAAACATGCATTGTACAAATTAAATTAAATGCTAAAAATATACTGCACAAAAGACTAAGAATATGTTTGCAAGTTTTTATTTCTGTGGCAGTGCAGGAGACCGGGGAAGAGAGCCAGGGTCATTTTATATTACCGGGACCTAACTACTTTACAGTGTATCTGTAAAGCTTTACAAGGATAAGCATATCCAAGTCTCTGGCATGGGGCCAGATTGGAATTTTTATATTGTAAAACTTCATATACAATAATTTGAAAACAATAACATTAGAATTTCGTACGATAAAGAAGCCGCGAGAAAAGGGGGGGGGGGTCTACACACACCATCACATAACAATTTTTACATGTACCTAAATGTGTGTCACATCGTAAAAATTTGTCATTTAAAAACTCAGCCAGTCAAGGAATATTATGAACCAGTCGCATTTAACTGACTGGATATATAAAACTTTCAATTAATTTTTACACCCCCCCCCCAGCCGAAAAAAATCTATTAATTAATCTGCATGTCATTGATTCATAACGACGACATATATATATACATGTAATTATTTATGATTTATTTCTTAGAAAAATCTATTTGATATTAATTTAAAAAAATGACATATTGATAAGTTCGGATAAAATTTGTTGAAATGACAATAAAATAACCGATATCTATTAATACCCAGTGTATACATGTTCTTCTAAAACCATTTAATTTTACAAAATCAAACAAAATCGTTATTCTAGGACGCAATTTTTCTCACGATTAACTAGATTTGATAGCAGTTAAGTTTCCAGTTCCAGGCATGTGGAGCTGACGATCGCTGTTTGTTTTGAGAATACCCTGCTCATATACATGTACGTAAGGAGAGAGTTCAAGGTGCAAAAATAAATTGAGGAATTATTTCAATATTATTTCAAACCTAACCAAATGACGTATTTGGAGGTTATGGGGTTGGTGGTGGGAAGGCATCCCCCCTGCACACCTAAAATGTAGGAAGATTTTTAAAATACGACAACCCTTGTATGCTATTAAACTCTGTTAACTACAAGTATTGCATGTTTCTGTCATTTAACTTTTAACCCCCCCCCCCCCCCCCCACACACACACACACACACAATCCAACCACTGGTCATCCTGGATCTGTTCCTTTCATTTTAAATGCATGTGAATTATAATTCATCCATTTGTTTATAATTTATCAACCTGCTTACTTAAAATTAATTATTCAAAAATTTTCCTTGCTGTGACTGAAAAAATGTGTATCATTTCAATTTAAAAAAGTTTTGTTACCACATGCGGGCAGAAGTCCTTCTGAGTTTTTGTTTGAAAATTTTTTTTATCGAATATTGCTTAACATGCAGTGAAGCAACTTAATGTCCTTAAATTATTGTACAGCATATACGGTAACTCACTACATTTCACAAATTTTCTGTCTTATTTAGAAAACAAAAACACGACAAATTTTCATTACCCAGCAGCATCTATTTTGTTGTTGTTCCCGAGAATTTTTTTGAAATATTTTTTAACTTCACATTTCGAAAGAGATATCGTTTATACTGGATTCAACCCCCCCCCCCCCCCAAAAAAAATGACATCTTGTCCTATCGAGAGCCATGCGTAAAATGAGAATGATTTTTGAATGAATTCTACAGGTTTCTCAAACGATTATTACACGAGATAAATACTTTGGATTTGAGAGAATAAATTGATATTGAACAGAAGCCGCTTGCTTCTCGGGTTTTCCTGACATTCCAGCATAGTGAAATGTAAAACAAACAAACGAACAAACACTTATAATTCTATACACCACTGCATGATGGATAATAGTTAATACAACTATTTATTATCATATTATACAATTATTGAAAGAGACAATGACTTACAAATGTCTCTGGAAATGCTCAATAACATACATTCATTACCGTAATAACATTACAATGCGAAGTGAAAGTCATGTTCACTCTGAAAACTTTTGACGTTGATGCAAAAGTAACATGATGTCATTGTTTACCTGTTAAAGTATCATTGATATAAATGAAGAAAAAACCTACTTAGAGTTGATGTAGCGCCATAAAAATTCAAATTTGGCAACTTCTAACATTGCTCTCTTAATATCCATGAAAAACTTAAAATGTGTAAAAATTGCCATAAGGGCCCTTTTCCCATGGGCGCAATCATATATGAATAAGATTCTCTTGTTGAAAGCTGTATACATATTTATATAATTTAGATAGTAAATCTTGCTGCTGTTTAAGTGGGGATAACACTCTGTAATAGCAGCTTTATTTTTTTGGCAGATCCTGCAGGAAGTTCAGACCTAGGATCATATCCCAGACAGGATGAAAAATAGTAAGCTAACTCAACTCTGTTGTTTTGCTGGTCAGAGACCAGAAGAGCTTATGCAATAGTAAGGTGTCCGTCGTCCGTCTGTCTGTCTGTCTGTCTGTAAACAATTTTTCAAAACGCTACTCCTCCTACTGCTTTGGTCCGATTTCAATATAACTTGGCACACAAGTAGACTACACTAAGATACATAATTTAGTGCATAGATGTTTGATTTCGATGGACGGTGTTGCCATGGTTACTAAAAATAGAAATTTCTGTGGAATTCCTTTAAAATGCTACTCCTCCTACAGTTTTGGTCTGATTTCAATATAACTTCCACGCAAGTAGACTACACTAAGATACATAATTTAGTGCATCAATTTTTGATTTCAATGGACGGTGTTGCCATGGTTACTAAAAATAGAAATTACTGTGAAATTCCTTTAAAACGCTACTCCTCCTACAGTATTTGTTTGATTTCAATATAACTTGGCACAGAAGTAGACTACATTAAGATACATAATTCTATTTATTGTTGCATGTTGCAAAGTTTCAAATCCAAGTGCTACTTTTCTTTTGTTATACGTAAAGACCAGTAGAGCTACAGTCTCATCAGAGACTTCTGGTTTGTTGTTTGAACTGGACTAATGATAATGATCAATAAGTACATTGACATGAATCAATGACAAAGTTAACTTCAGCTGTCTAAAAGAGAACTTGATAACATTGGGCAAAAATATTCTAAAGGCATGCAGTCATTTATTGTATGCATTTCTCTTGAAGGTCACAAGGTATTTAAAAGAATGAATTAACACAAGCTGAAGCTAATCTTGTTGATACTATTGTGTTTACTGTATCTACTGTAGTGGAGTGCATCAGATGGGGGCCCCTCCTGAGGAGGTACAACAGTACCTGGACAAGATCCATGAACTTCAGTTCCAGAACAGTAAGTTAACAGAGGAGAACGACACACTACAACAGCAGATCTACAGTCAGGAGGAGAACCTAAGCCAGAGTAATGCCACCAATGATAGCCTAGTCAGGAAAGTCAAACAGTAAGTATACCCTCCCTCCCCCCCCTCCAACACCACACTACAACAGCAGATCTACAGTCAGGAGGAGAACCTAAGCCAGAGTAATGCCACCAATGATAGCCTGATCAGGAAAGTCAAGTAGTAAGTATACCCTCCCTCCCCCCCCCCCAACACCACACTACAACAGCAGATCTACAGTCAGGAGGAGAACGTAACCCAGAGTAACGCCACCAATGATAGCCTGGTCAGGAAAGTCAAGTAGTAAGTATACCCCCCCCCCCAACACCACACTACAACAGCAGATCTACAGTCAGGAGGAGAACCTAAGCCAGAGTAATGCCACCAATGATAGCCTAGTCAGGAAAGTCAAGTAGTAAGTATACCCTCCCCCCCCCCCCCCCCCCAAAATAAACCAACACCACACTACAACAGCAGATCTACAGTCAGGAGGAGAATGTAACCCAGAGTAATGCCACCAATGATAGCCTGGTCAGGAAAGTCAAGTAGTAAGTACGGCACTCCCCCCCCCTCCCCAAAAACAAAAACCCCTCCCAACACCACACTACAACAGCAGATCTACAGTCAGGAGGAGAACCTAACTCAGAGTAATGCCACCAATGATACTGTAGCCTGGTCAGGAAAGTCAAGTAGTAAGTATACCCTCCCCCCCCCCCCCCCCCCCAAAAAAAAAAAAAAAAAAAAAAAACCAACACCACACTACAACAGCAGATCTACAGTCAAGAGGAGAACCTAACCCAGAGTAACGCCACCAATGATACTGTAGCCTGGTCAGGAAAGTCAAGTAGTAAGTACGGGACCCCACCCACCCCCTCTCTCCCAGTCAAGACAAAAGAAACGAAAAGAGTAATGCCACCAACAATGTTGTGGAAGTGGACAGGAGATTTCCTTCCTCTTTCTTTCCTATTTCCTGTTCTTCCTCTCCTTTTTATCTCCATCTCTTTTCTCCCTCCTCAACTCAATAACCACTCCTCACCTCCTATATCCACTCCTCACCTCCTACATCCACTCCTCACTTCCTATATCCACTCCTCACCTCCTATATCCATTCCTCACTTCCTATATCCACTCCTCACCTCCTATATCCACTCCTCACCTCCTATATCCACTCCTCACCTCCTATATCAACTCCTCAACGCCTACATCCATTCCTCACTTCCTACATCCAATCCTCACCACCTACATTTGCTCCCCACCTATATCCACTCCTCACCTCCTACATTCGCTCCTCACCTATATCCACTCCTCACCTCCTATATTATCCACTCCTCACCTCTTACCTTCACTCCTCACCTCCTACATCCACTCCTCACATTCTACATCTACTCCTCACCTCCTACATCCACTCCTCACCTCCTACATCCACTCCTCACCTCCTACATTCACTCCTCACATTCTACATCCACTCCTTACCTCCTACATCTACTCCTCACCTCCTACATCCACTCCTCACCTCCCACATCCACTCCTCACCTCTTACA